>NC_059269.1:8926128-8956128 GCF_017591435.1 Portunus trituberculatus | reverse complement strand
TTCGGGTTTACACTGCTTCGCCACTGCTTCAGGAGAATGACTCACGGTGAACTGCTCCATCTCCCCCTGCACACACACACACACACACAGGGAGAGAAGAAGAGAGTATTAATCATGAGACAGCGCGGTAAATTACTGGATGTTTTATATTGCTTGAAGTTTTTGTGTTGGAGAAAGTTGAGATATGAAGGAGCAGGAATAATGTGATGCAGAAAAAGTAGTAAGAAGCGTGAGAGATTAGAGAAGAGTAATGTGAAATGGAGGATGAAGATGAAGATGAGGAGGGATACAAAAAGAAACGAGAGGAAAAAGATTGTAGCCTCTTCAGTGCTATGAGGCGTGGCGTTTCTATATTCATTTTGGTTGTTATTTGGTGATTTTATACAGCTTCAGAAACTTACGTAGGGATTAGAATATTGAAGACTGTGGCAATTAATCTTCTGACCACTGTAAACCCTTGCTAATGTCAATAATATCGTCTAATCATACCGATAATTCATGATAAAAATGTGTGCCAGTACTGAAGGGGCTAATTGTAAGAAAAAGCAGATACATACCATAAATATTAAACATGACCAACGAGCAACATATTAGATAGAAAAAAAAGAGAAAAATTATAAAAATCTACAATAAATAAATTGTCTATTACCATCAAAATCTTATTCAAACCACCAGCCCCACCACTTCTCCACCTCGTCCCTTGCTCAACGCCACCTCAACACCACCAAGGCTCTCCTCGGAGGCTGGAAACTAGCCCCAACTCACGTTCCGAGGCTCAATTTGTGTTCGTGGAGAGCCTCGCTGCCGCACCGCCACGTCTAGCGCCCACAAGCATATCGCCTCCCTTGATCTAATGCAAATGCGATTATCCCAAACTCCAAGAACATTTATTTCCACGCGTGCGATAGGGCCACTAAAGCACGGCCTTATCGCGCCCTCAAGGTGACGCGGGAGGCGGGACTCAAGGCGGCACACGAAATGAAAACCCACGGACTGTGTAAATGACGAAGATTGCTCCACCGACCCACCACCCTACCGCCGCTGCCCTGTTCCTTATCCTCCTTCTCCTATACTTTGGTTGTGTGTCGCAGTTTTCAAGAATTTCGTGTATGTGTGTGTGTGTGTGTGTGTGTTTCACTGTTTTGATCTGCTGCAGTCTCTGACGAGACAGCCAGACGTTACCCTACGGAACGAGCTCAGAGCTCATTATTTCCGATCTTCGGATAGGCCTGAGACCAGGCACACACCACACATCGGGACAACAAGGTCACAACTCCTCGATTTACATCCCGTACCTACTCACTGTTAGGTGAACAGGGGCTACACGTGAAAGGAGACACACCCAAATATCTCCACACCGTGTGTGTGTGTGTGTGTGTGTGTGTGTGTGTGTAAGCGGCAGTGATTTTACCTCTAACAGTCTAAGTAGAACCGATCATCAGAAAGATACGTAACAAAACTACAGCCTAACTGAGGTCAACTCTTCTGACATTCTACGACCGAGAAATCTGCCATGGGGCTTTCTCGTAATACGATTCGTGTTTCGGTATTGAAATCACCAACACGGCGGTGGGTCAACCTCACAAGAAGTGGATACTGAATAGCAAGATCTCAAGCACCAAGTATAGGTTTCTACACTTCACCCTATAAAAGACCAGTGTAAGAAAACACTACCACACCATTAATACTATACACTTCATGTCTATACGTGTGACACAAAGGGAAAGAAATCCGACACAAATACTGTATTGTAGTGAATTAGATGACTTGTGAAAACTGAACATTCCTGGGTGGTCCTTACCTAAACCGGTACTCGTATACTATGAGCGAGAGCAACGTAAGGAGAGGAAGCTAAAGGCGAGGTGTCCGTCAGGAATAGGTTCACGGAAGGAATAATACAAGCATTAGTGGAAATAAAAAAATAGATAAGCTTGAAATTAGAAATAGTGTTCCCAGAGAAAGAGAGAGAGAGAGAGAGAGAGAGAGAGAGAGAGAGAGAGAAGGAATAGACACAGAGGCCTGACAGAGAGCAGCAAGATAAAACTGACATATTCTCCCTGAATGATTAAGCAGAGCGAGTGGCAGGGAGGCATCACGGAGCAGCAAACACAGCCCGCATGGTCACCTGCTCAGACCAAGCGTGTGCTCAAATATTTCCACTCAAACTGGAAAAAGCTAACGAACAGGAAACAAATACATGCTCTTGCCAGTACGGAGAGTGCACCCAACTCAGCTTTCAAAGTCTAGAAAAGATCATGCGTGTTTGATGGTTCCAGCAGAAAAAAAAAAACTCCATTAATAGAAAATGAAAAATACAAATGAAGAATCGTACTGGGTAAAAGCAAAAAAAATATAAAAGTAAAAAAAAATAAAAGATCTCCATTAAAAAAGAAAATACATGTAGGTTCGTGTGAAAAAAAAATAATAAAATGCTGAAAACCCCACACACACTCACAGACATGAACAAAAATACTATGAATGAACGGAAAGCAATTAATAAATGAATGAATAAATAACGAAAACAAAGAGAGCGACGACTGGTATCTAGGACAACCAATTAAAAACGGAACACATGGCTCACTGACCTTAACTCTAATAGACAAGTAAAAAAGAAAAAATGAAAAAAAAATGATACCAGACGGATATAAAAAAAAAAAAGAATAAAAAATATCTATGGACAGGACTCGAACCATGTCGTGACCAAAAGAGAAAACTGGATAGCGAACTTTTTGTCCACTTTTGCTCAATTCGTGGCTATGATTAAGACTCGTATTCTCTACCACTTCTCCGCTTCACCTTCACTATTTCAAAAGCATTTATTTTACTTTACACGAATTTTTAAGATGTTTTTACAGAGAGGCAGAGTGACAAGATCTCTACATTATTAACTGGGGAAAATACTCTAGAAAATCCCGCTAATCATCCCTTGAAAATAGCCGTGGTGAGAGAATAAAGAATTTTAAGGGTGCTTTTACGGTTTCTACACTATCAACTGGAAAAACATTCTTGAAGACCACGCTAATCATCCCTGTAGTCCTTGAAAATAGTTTTGGTGAGAAAATAAAGCGTTTTAAAGGTGTTTTTACAGTTCTAAAGGCAAAGTGACAAGATTCCTACACTATTACCTGGATAAAAACTCTTGAAGACTTCGCTAATCATCTCTGTGCATGGTCTTGGAAAATAGTCGTGGTGAGAGCAAAGTGTTTCTGAATACGGACTTAAAAACTACATAGGTGTTTTTATTTTACTTCTCCATATTCGTTTTTGTTTTAATTCTGATGTGAACCATCCATGTGATTATACTGAAATAAGGAAGCATGACCACAATACCCGTTCATCATACCTTCTCTCACTTGGCAAGAAAAAAAAATCGTGTTATTGGGAAATGCATGCATGGATACCAACAATGTGCGGGTCAGTGCATCAGTGCATGGCGAAGGCAGGGAAAGGAGCATCGACAGTAGGGCGATGAAGGAATGGTAATATTGACATGCTCGGCTAGGTGAGGGACTGGCACATGTTAAGGGGAGTGAGGAGAGGGTGCGAGCGAAATGACTAGAGTCGCTGTCAGTAGAAAATGGACGAAATGTGGAGGACAGCTCATGAATACAGAAGAAGAGAATGGTGTGAGAAGAATGGGAGATTATACACCTCCGTACACCCAAAACGATCATGATTTTTTGATAACTGCAGAAATATACATGAGCGGAGGTGAGAAATGACTAGAATCAATAGGAGCTGGTGAATTGAAGAGGAGTAAAAACAGTGTACACGTAAACAGGGATTGAATACAAATGAAGGACCACACTTTAAGAACACAAACCACGAATTCCTGTCCATCTTTTAATAGAAACTGTAAACTGAACTGTGTCAGGAGAAGAGGGATTGGTAAGCTAGGGAACAAAATTGATCTTGGCTTGAGAAATCATCTTAACAGCCTTCATGTCTCTTATTCCTTAGAAACAAAAACAAAAACTACGAGTGAGGAAATCATAATGAACGAAAAAGCAAGTCTATCTATGACAAATAGCACAGGATAATCAGAACACAAGAACAATCCAACCTAACAATATTTCTACAACCAGGGAAAGACACACGAGCCAAGACCAGCTATTAAATCATTAGAGTATATATATAAAAGCGATAAAGGCTGAAAACGCAGGTGAAAAATGTGAGAAAGGTGTGAGGAGGGATTATTTTGAAGGAAAGACGTGGTGAATGGCTAAGGGAGAAGTGAGAGCGTCAAGATACTGGTGATGTATAGTTTAGTGCTGAGAAAGGCGAAGGAAGGAGCGGTCACAGGGATTGAAAGGGGAGAGAGTGAAGGGGAAAATACCGCAGCAGAGGACGTCCAATCAATACTGCACCAGACATGACGAACTGTTTGACACTGACAAGAAAGAAGAAAATTATGTATAATGAAGAATAATTTGACTATGAAGAAAAAGCAGAAAGAAACCACACCAAATTATATAAAATTAATATGGTGAATGCATTTCCAAAATTTCAAGAATTTAATTTATACACCAAAGTGCTTCTTTTTAACTCAATCACTACTGAAACATATTTTTACCTTCAGTTCTGGCTACAATTAGACGATTCTATTAACATTAGAAAAGGTCTATGGAGATCAGAAGATTAATGGCTACAGTCTTTACTATTCTAATCCCTTACATAACTTTCTAAAGCTGTATAAAATTACAAAACAGTAACCAGAATGCATATGTAAAAGCATCATGGTACTGAAGTGGTTAAGTGCACGTGCCTACATAAAAGGGAGCAGGAAGCACGTACATCTTAGCGCTAAAGAGAGAGAGACAGAGAGACAGATGAGGGTCAGGGTAAGCATGCGAGGAATACAGATGGAATTATGGCCAGCAATGAGGCAGAAACGTATATATATACAGGCACAAGAACCTGATTGCGAGGAATGGTTTGCGAGCCAGATGAAAGGCAGAGATAAGCGTAAGGTAGTTATTAAGATGACGGCAGCAGATGTATAATTGTGTTCATGGCAAGGAGAGAGAAGAGAAAGTGTAGCGTGGTGTAGTGTAGCATGTTTTGGGATACGGAAAGGAAATTAATTAGAGCATTGAAGAGTTTATATGATGGAAGTGGAAGATATCATGTGTATAATTAAGTTTTTTAATCCATATCCTCTCTTTCTCTTCTCTCTTCTCTCTCTCTCTCTCTCTCTCTCTCTCTCTCTCTCTCTCTCTCTCTCTCTCTCTCTCTCTCTTCCATCCACCATCCCTCCCTGCTGTATATCTATCTGTCTATTTGCACTTCAAGATTAGGTCGCATCGTATATATGAAAGCAAGTAGCAAGTGGGCCCCAAACATCTTTCACGAGGATTGACAGCCCCCCACCCACCACGACGACCACGACCCCAAAGGATAGAGGTGCTCGTGTAAGGCAGGTCTCGTCACGCCATATAAGGAGAGATAAGTAGTCTCTGTGCCTTATCTAGCGGCGATGTTTTTTATTTTTTTCCATGCTAACTAATGACCATCTTCTGTGCTCGTGTGTGTGTGTTTCACTGTTTGATCTGCTGCAGTCTCTGACGAGACAGCCAGACGTTACCCTACGGAACGAGCATAGACCTCATTATTTCCGATCTTCGGATAGGCCTGAGACCAGGCACACACCACACACCGGGACAACAAGGTCACAACTCCTCGATTTACATCCCGTACCTACTCACTGCTAGGTGAACAGGGGCTACACGTGAAAGGAGACACACCCAAATATCTCCACCCGGCCGGGGAATCGAACCCCGGTCCTCTGGCTTGTGAAGCCAGCGCTCTAACCACTGAGCTACCGGGCGTGTGTGTGTGTGTGTGTGTGTGTGTGTGTGTGTAATTCACCTCGGTCGTCTGCTGGTCGCCCAGCCAGTCTTCCCCATTACGGGGCGAGATCAGAGCTCATAGATTGATCTTCGGGTAGGACTGAGACCACAACACACTCCACACACCGGGAAAGCGAGGCCACAACCCCTCGAGTTACATCCCGTACCTATTTACTGCTAGGTGAACAGGGGCCACACATTAAGAGGCTTGCCCATTTGCCTCGCCGCACCGGGACTCCAACCCAGCCCTCTCGATTGTGAGTCGAGCGTGCTAACCACTACACTACGCGGTGTGTGTGTGTGTGTGTGTGTGTGTGTGTGTGTGTGTGTGTGTGTGTGTGTGTGTGTCATCGAGGTCATTGAGTAGAATTGTGTTATTGGTATTTGCTGTTACAGTTTGTTTTTCTTTTACTATTATCATTTTCTTAGTAGTAGTAGTAGTAGTAGTAGTAGTAGTAGTAGTAGTAGTAGTAGTAGTAGTAGTAGTAGTAGTATTAGTAGTAGTAGTAGTAGTAGTAGTAGTCATCGTTATTGTTGGCGTGTAATTACTGCAACAACTTTTATGCTCTTATTGTTGCTACTACTGCTACTACTAGTACTACTACTTATTCTACCACCACTACTAACACCATCATCACCACCCTTACTACTATCACTACTACAACCACCACATCATTACTCCCCACCTCCATTCCAATTAGAACTCAATCTACAGTGAGTTCGACAAGGTGACCCCCGCAGCCAGCCAGCCAGCCACCCAGCCGTCTCTCCCTCCCCTCAAGCGAGACCCGGCTAATCAACCTACAATTTATCACCATTTTGGAAGCAACCACGCCGCTGTGTCCATTCTGTGTTACTGGTTGACCCTTTGTTCGCTCAGAGTCCGTCTTCGCAGCGTATTCAAAACACTTCGTCTTATTAATTTTTTTTTTCTTTTAACCTCTTCAGTACCAGGACGCATTTCTGCCTTGAGTTTTGGGTGTGATTAGACGATTTTATTGACATTAGGAAGGGTCTATGAAGGTCAGAGGATTAATGGCCAGATTCTTCACTATTTTAATCCACACATGTTTCTTAAGCTGTATAAAATCGCCAAATAGTAAGCAAAATGAATATGGAAACGTGTCCTGGTACTGAAGTTACGAGTATACTATTCATATGAAGGTAAGACAGTAAGGAAAGCTACAAGAAACAATTAGTTAGGCCTATCAACGGCATGCTTACCTATTCCCCATCTCTCATCTTCATATCTCTATTTAGTTTTTATTCTAAAGCAGCTTATCGACTCGGCATTTACTAATTATTGAGTCTTTTACGTACGTTGATCTACCATTTCATATGAGAACCTGTCTCTTTGTAAACTTAATTATCAAGCTGAAGTCCGTTACATTCACTAAACTGCAGTGAAACTTATGAAGGTTTCCAAGGATGTCGCCATGATTCTTGTGATTACTGAAGGGGGATAGTTGAAGGGGGGATTCTGCATCACCTTTACGGTAAAAATATCCTTAAGAACCCAACCAATTATCTATAGCCTTCGGAAACAGTCTGCGCAAGAGAAGAAATAATTAAACTAAATTAAAATGAGCTCGTACAGGAATTTTAAAAGAGCGATTAAGATGTTCAAATGTTCTTGTTCTTATATACATTACTGCTGAATGAAATTGTCAAATATTCCTCAAATTAAATCATCGACGTCTTGACCTAATTACCCACCACACTTTAATTGGAGTTGTGTTACTTTGCGCTGTGAAAATCAATTCCTCTTCTCTTCCTTTCTTTCTCTTTTCCTTACCAGGCCAAAATTTATTTACTATTTCCTAAACTTCCTAAATATCAGTGTCACATTATCTGACAACACCACATGACAAAACATTTCCTTCCTTTCTTCACTAATCTTCAGTTTCTTTACTTTAATCCTTTCTTTCACATTCAAAACCTGCCAAAATCTTAACAATAAAACAAAACCCTTCAGTGGCTTTTATTTTTATGTAAGACAGGAAAACTGGATAAGGGCAACATAAAACGAAAAAAACGGCCTACAAAGCTGCTAGTCTTCTTGTATATCTGAGAGAGAGTTAATCAAAAAAGGCATAAATGTCTTGAAATTTCCCTCTTACATAAGCATGATTGGAGAGCACCGCAAGACTGGCTAATGCTAATCTGCCAGTGTGCTTCATGACAACTCAGTCTGCCCAAGGAAACCAGTCAAACCACCAACGCACGCACCTGGTAGCTCCGGCCCGGCATGCCTCCCACGTACAGCAGTGTGTCCATGGGGATCTGCAGGGATGACCGACGTAGAATCTGGCGACTGATCCACCGGCAATCCACGTACACCTGAATACTGTTGTCGTCCAGCACACTGCAACGAGAGCAATGCCTGAGTTCGGAAATGCTCTTCTCTCTCACCACGATTGTTTGGAAAGGCCACACTGACAGTTAGCCGAGAACAGTGTTGCTCTCCTGTTGATAACGTAAAAGCTTTGGTAATCTGTCACTAGGATCATAAAAGCATAATGGCTGACACACACACACACACACACACACACACACACACACACACACACACACACACACACACACACACACACACACACACATAAAAAAAGTTTCTAATGCATTGTTCCTCACATCTACGTAGTTACATCATGTTCTGGTCGAGCTATGAAGGTTTAAAATTACATTACAGCAGAGTGAGTTCTCTCTCTCTCTCTCTCTCTCTCTCTCTCTCTCTCTCTCTCTCTCTCTCTCTCTCTCTCTCTCTCTCTCTCTCTCTCTATCTATCTATCTATCTATCTATCTATCTATCTATCTATCAATCTATCTATCTATCTATCTGCCTCTTTCTCTTGTTTGCACGTCCGTGAACCCAAGACAAGTGGCTTGCCTCATGAATTCTTGGAAGCATCACTCAAAACTCGCTCCACTGACCTTGCGCTTAAACAGATACGTGTGTGTAGTGATTAGACGTCTGTTATTTAGCCTGGCGTTGAGATAGCTCCCATATGCGGCAACTGATGTTTTTTTTTACTGATATCATGACAAAACATTCACTCAAAGTATTAGTGTTATCTTTTCCTGTTTTGACTCTTTAACTGAGGATGCTAGTTAGATCAGCTTTCTCTCTCTCTCTCTCTCTCTCTCTCTCTCTCTCTCTCTCTCTCTCTCTCTCTCTCTCTCTCTCTCTCTCTCTCTCTCTCTCTCTCCCCATGTACTCCATCTCTCCGGTAACTTATGTTCTCTCTCACTCATATTACGACTAAACTCTCAGTGAAATCATGTGTACTTACTGTATTTTTCGTCATATTGCCTAAATATAAGTATAGAGGCCTTAGATCAGTTGGATCGTCTTTTTCGTCCCTCTATGTGCTCTTCTCTCTCGTCCCTCTCCTCATTCTTCCCTGAGGCGCAAGTCACTCTTGCTTACAGGTTTAACTTCCCCCTCGCCTTATTTCCGGCCAAAGGTATCTTGTCCCCTCCCCGTGAACCTTCCCTTCACGTCCCTTCCTAAATGAATTCTCTTTACCTTTACAGCGTCTCTCTCTCTCTCTCTCTCTCTCTCTCTCTCTCTCTCTCTCTCTCTCTCTCTCTCTCTCTCTCTCACCTGATAGCCAGCTGGTGCCAGTGCCCGTCGGTGAGGTTCACGTTGATCGGTGCAACATTGATGGGAAACACGTCATCATCCCGCGCTGGCCCCGTGTGCAGCAGCTCCAGCCCAGTGCCCAGGCCCAGCCCCAGGTACACCTCTCCCCCGTAGGCGCGGTGCATCAAGAACAGCATACCCTGGGAGAGAGACAAAGAGAGAGAGAGAGAGAGAGAGAAGGAAATAAGCCAGTATTCTAAAACGCTTTGCTCACTCGCTATTGCTCTTGCTCTCTCTCTCTCTCTCTCTCTCTCTGCTACTATTTTCCGGGGCCACAGAGATGGTTGATTGGGTTTTCAACTATTCTCTTGTTGATGATGTAGAAATATTAATCTGTCACTAGAACCGCATCAAATTCTCTTAAAAGTCAGTTAATATTGAAAGTAATGGAGATGCGGCGACAGATACACAGACAGGAAGATAGTCAGACGGACAGACAAACAGACAGGAGCCAAGTCACCGGGAAAAGATGGAGAGAGAGATAGAGATCCATTGAGTTGGTGGCGACAAGAGTGATTAATGGAGGTCTCTTATACGCTGCATGGGATTGGCAGGGGAGGTTTGGGTGGGAGGAGGTAGAAGAAGAAGAGGAGGAGGAGGAGGAGGAGGAGGAGGAGGGACATGGTGGTGACAGGGCTATGATAGATTGTCTCGCTATGACAAAGAACCGAGAGAGAGAGAGAGAGAGAGAGAGAGAGAGAGAGAGAGAGAGAGAGAGAGAGAGAGAGAGAGAGAGAGAGAGAGAGAGAGAGAGAAGAGAAGAGAAAGAAAGAAAGAAAGAAAGAAAGAAAGAAAAAAACAAGGAAGGAAGGAAAGAAAGAAAAAGAAAGAAAGAGAGAGAGAGAGAGAGAGAGAGAGAGAGAGAGAGAGAGAGAGAGAGAGAGAGAGAGAGAGAGAGAGAGAGAGAGAGAAAAGAGTATTCACCCTTTCACCTATACCCTTTAGAATATACCTGTCTTCCCCCTCAGCTTGCTCAATATTCCCCCTCCTATATGAACATTCCATTCTTGATGCTACCCTGAATAAAGTAAATAAATAAATATAAATGATACCCGGGAGATAGATTACGTTAGGCAAGCTTAGGTCAAGTAAAGTTAGGTCAGATGAGGATTGTCTAAAGTAGTTTAACCTCTTCAGTACTGGAGCGCATTTCTACCTGGAGTTTTGGGTAAGATTAGACGATTTTATTGACATTAAGAAGGGTCTATGGAGGTCTTAAGGTTAATAGCCATAGTATTCACTATTTGAATCCCCTACATGAATTTCTGAAGCTGCGAAAATAACGAAATAGTAAGCAGGATGAATATGAAAACGTGTTTTGTTACTGAACGGGGTTAAGGTAATAAGTTCTAAGGATCCTGGTCATGCGATCGGCCTTTGAGTGAGAACCAGGGGAAGCGGTGAAGTGGAACTGTGCAAACGCTTGCTTCCAGGAAATGGTGAAGCTCGTTTGACAAGACGCACATCTAGACCAACGATCTGGAGTCTGTATTTAGTGTTTCTTACGAGTGTAGATGAGAGAGAGAGAGAGAGAGAGAGAGAGAGAGAGAGAGAGAGAGAGAGAGAGAGAGAGAGAGAGAGAGAGAGAGAGAGAGAGAGAGAGAGAGAGAGAGAGAGAGAGAGAGAGAGAGAGAGAGAGAGAGAGACAGACAGACAGACAGACAGACAGACAGACAGACAGACAGACAGACAGACAGACAGACAGACAGACAGAGAGAGAGAGAGAGAGACAAAGAAAAAGGTGAAGGCACACAGACAGGGAAAGAAACAGACCGACAGACAGACAGACAGACAGGACACAAGGAACGAAAGCACTCACTCCCACCACCACCACCACCACCACCACCACCACCACCACCACCACCACCACCACTGAATATTAAAACAAAGACTGAAAAATAAGGATATAAAGCCAAAGTAAGGCAGTCAACGCAGACAGACTTGTTTTTGCGGACAATCAGAGTCGAGTGTTAATGGAAGACAATACAGACAGAAAATTGCAGCAATGAGGCAATAATGGTGTATTCTTGTCATTACTCAACTTGGCAGCTTAATTAACGTGATCTGAACGTCTGTACTGTGTCTGGGCTAGAAAAAAAGGGAACAAGAAAGAAAAACATTAGATGCAGTGAACTACAAACCATGATACATAATAAATCGGTGTATGCTTGTCTTTATTTTTGCTGCCATGTACTATGTCTGGGCCTGAAAAATAAAGGGGACCAACAAGAGGAAGCAAGAAAAATATTAGATGAAGTGAACTAAAAAATATGCAACAATAATGAGTCGATGCATGCTGGATTTTATTTGTTTATTCTTGCTTCCAGAAAAACTAACTATAAAACATAATAAATCATTGTGTGCTTGTCCTTATCTATTCTTGCTTCCATGTTACAAGAACAGGAAAGAAAAAAGAAGCTGAGCGAAGACTACTAATAACCATGTAATATTATAATGACACAATTCAGAGGATAAATGCATAAAAGGAAAAGGGAAACTGGTTTTATTGAGTATTCTTGTCCATATGTTATACTGTATAAGGAGAAACATCATTATCGTTCTTATCATTATTCTACTGCTTTGAATTCGCATTAACTCTGTTTTTTGGACCATAAATTGTTATTTGTGCTATAAATCATATCTTTTATTCTATCACTGAAGGTACATATTCCTCGTTAACCCCTTGAGTACCAGAGCACATTGCCATATCTATTCTAATTATTGTTTGGCTATTTTATACAGCTTCAGAAACTTATGTGGGAATTAAAATATTGAAGACTCTGGCTATTAATCTTCTGACCACTATAGACCCTCTCTAATGTCAATAAAATCGTTTAATCACAACAAAAATTCGCGGTAAATATGCATTCCAGTACTGAGGGGGTTAAACTATTACCAGAACCTTGAAGACATTTGATACTCCTACTCGTACCTCTTGCCACTGCCAGCTAAGGAGTTCTCGAAATAAGACATCCAAGGAGCAAACAATAGGAACCATCTTGAGAACGCGCTCTAAACATCACATAACATCCACTGTAGCAAGATAAGAGTAGTCGAGATGAGGAACCTTCAACAATATCTTTCCTAATCATCTGTAGTCTTCTTTCTCTGGCGCTCGCTTACTTCGGCATCTCAGTAACGCTTCCTCCGGGCCCGTATTCTGAAACACTGTTTTCAAAGGTCTCCAGTTGAAATGACACGGGTTTCTAAGGGTGTTTCTGTAATCGTAGGGACATTTTAAAAGGTGTTCTCCATTATCAACAGGAAAAATACTCTTTAGAACACGGAAAATTATTGCAGTGAGAGAGGTAGGTGGTTCTGAGTATGGCGCAGAGATCTTCTCGTCCCTCCATCTAACTCCGTCTATTTTTCATTCTGTTTACTTTATGAACACTTTGAAAGGTGGTTATGCAGTGAGTATTGATGAAAAAACAATATTTCGACTCCTTGTCAATATGCACGAGTTTAAGTGGCTTTAATAATATGTGACAAAGGGGAAAGTATCCACACAGTTGAATCCTTGCATATGTTTCCCTCTCATTACTTTTGCACGTATAATGTTCTCTATAGAAAAGAAAGTTGAATAAGCAAGTGGGTAGAAGGGATAGATCTATGAACTCGTTTGAGCCAGTGTATAAAACTGTACAAGCATTCGTTAAAGTACTTCTGAGCTTTAAATATGTGATATAAGCTAGCTTATCTTTTAGTATGTTTGGATGTTCTCTGTTTTTTATTGTTTTAACTGAAGGTTTTGCAATTTGATAAAAAAAAGTATATCTGATCCTACCTCATTGCACATATATATATATATATATATATATATATATATATATATATATATATATATATATATATATATATATATATATATATATATATATATATATATATATATATATATATATATATATATATATATATATATATATATATATATATATATATATATTATTTATTTATTTATTTATTTATTTATTTATTTATTTATTTAAGCATACAGATCCAAGATTTCTTGGTGAGACGCTGGACAGATGGACACAGGAAATATTTAAAGGTCTAACTAGAAAATGAATAAGTTTTGATGGTAATGTTGTTATTTTCGCTTGGATCGTTTAAATATGCGATGGGAATTTAATGTATAAAAAATCTTGACTGTGTATTCATCAGGCCAGGCGGCAGGAAAGCGATTAATATTCTTCCACTGTCAAATAACTGCCGCCAGAATGCACGGGAGGGCGGTCAACAGGCGACATTGTTTTTCAGTTTTTTTTTTTTTACTGTTTGATTACCATACACTTTACATATTCTCTCTCTCTCTCTCTCTCTCTCTCTCTCTCTCTCTCTCTCTCTCTCTCTCTCTCTCTCTCTCTCTCTCTCTCTCTCTCTCTCTGAACGCACACGCACTACTACTACACTACTACGCAAGCATTTCTCCCTGCACACCCACGAGAGTCAGAAACCCTGCGAGGCACAAACCCTGGAATGGGAAGAACAAATAACGAGTAAGCGGGACATCTCGATAACATGATAAGCTTGCCCGGCATCCTGACTTTCCCCGCTGAGATTCTGCCGTGGGACCCGTTTCATGTGTCTTTTTTTTTCTTTTAGTTCAGTCTGCGTTTTATTTGTTCTTCGTGGTTGCTGGTCGGGACGAGACATGATTCGAGGTTGTTCTGTGAGTTTAAAAATTACTCTACTATACAGTGAGTGTTTGCAGCGAGCGAGCAACCCAACGGGGCATAGAGGTGACCGCACTGATGATAGTATGTACGTACAGCGAGGAATGCGAATGAAGGAAGACCAGAATAGTTTCATTCCTACAAAACACAGACCTCGGAGTGTTTGACGAGCTCAGGCCAAGCGGGGAACCATCACTGGCGATGGTATTGGAGGGTATTTCAATAAATTATAACCTCTAGGGACGCATTAAGCTATTTGATGTAAACTCGAGGCTTTCTCTTGCTGTGTAATCTTCACTGTTCCTGATGCACACAATAGTACTGCTTTGCTCAGGCGGGAATTGGTACAGACCGTCACTTGAAGACATGGAGGTAAATTGTTGAAATAGTGCAGTAGAATCATTGTTGAATCAGGGTTCATCTAACGTCATAAGCTGGTGGTTCTATCACATTATTCACTATTGGAAACCGGCGGAGTGCACATTACTGAAAGACAGCTAGGAAAGTGGTGGTGGTGGTGGTGGTGGTGGTGGTAACGGCATTGGTGGCTGCAAAATAATCACACTAAACGCAATGATAAGACATAACACCGGAAAGACAATGACTTAGGTTTAAATAAGACCCCCACTCTCTCTCTCTCTCTCTCTCTCTCTCTCTCTCTCTCTCTCTCTCTCTCTCTCTCTCTCTCTCTCTCTCTCTCTCTCTCTCTCTCTCTCTCTCTCTCTCTCTCTCTCTCTCTCACACATACACAACATCCAAAACTCTCCATCTCTCTCTCTCTCTCTCTCTCTCTCTCTCTCTCTCTCTCTCTCTCTCTCTCTCTCTCTCTCTCTCTCTCTCTCTCTCTCTCTCTCTCTCTCTCTCTCTCTCTCTCTCTCTCTCTCTCTCTCTCTCTCTCTCTCTCTCTCTCTCTCTCTCTCTCTCTCTCTCTCTCTCTCTCTCTCTCTCTCTCTCTGGCCGCCCGCCCATCTCTTCCCCCCCCCCTCACGACTTATATGGGGTCATTACAGCGACCATTAATGAAGTCATCGACCCCATTCCACAGTTCCTGTTGCCAACTTTTCCCCTACCCTCTCGCTTACTCAGTCCCCGCCTCACCTCTGTTCGTGTGTTCACAGTTTACATGGACAAAAATAAAAAGGTAAGGTTGAGGTGTTACGTAGTGTGAATGCGTGAATGCTGCGTGGATAAGTTAAGGTCAAATAACGTTCTTAGTGACCTTTGTGGGTGATACCTGTTATAGATGTGAGATTGTAGAGTTGTCTTTGTGTGTAGGAGGTGACGTGGGTGTACCTTTTTTTTCTCTCTCTCTCTCTCTCTCTCTCTCTCTCTCTCTCTCTCTCTCTCTCTCTCTCTCTCTCTCTCTCTTCTTCTTCTTCTTCTTCTTCAATTTTCCCTTTTCTTACTTCCTTCTGGGCTCTTTTCCTCCTTCATTCTATTCTCTCTAATCTTTACTTCCTCACTCCCTCCTTGCTTCCCCCCTATCTTCCCTTCTTTATCTCTACCTTCTCTATTTACTTTTAGTTTATGTATTCTTTATTCCTTCTAGTTTTCCTTCTCTCCTTCTTCCTTTTTATTTTGTTTCCTTCCATTGTTTTCTATTTTCTCTTCCTTCTGCTGTCTTCCTAATTTACTTGCCAATAAATATGCTTTCTCTCCTTCCTCTTTTTCCCTTTTGTTTTTATTCCTCTTAAGTTTTCCTTCCCTTCCTTATAGATTTCCTTTTCTCCTTTATTTTTATTTCCTATTCAAATCTTTCACTGGTATCCGATCCCCTACTACAACAATACTATACGTCTATCTTCTCTCTTTATTCGCTCTTTAACTCTATCTATCACCTACTGTCCGTCCGTCACTCACCATGTTCCCGAGATCAGGCCGTACTGTGATGAGTAGCGAGAACTCCTCAGGGAAGCCACCAGGGTAGATATCTCGAGTGTGCACCAGCAGCGGCCTGTTCCGTACGGCGCGCCACGAGCCAGGCCGTGTGCTTGATTCCCGCCATCCGAACTGAGTAGGCTTGTACCGCTTATCCTGAAGGTGCAGCACGTCAAGGGTACCTGCCAGGGAAGGTTATCTGTGTACTGGTAGTGGTGGTGGTGGTGATGGTGGTAGTTAAACAATGGGTATGAGCTCATTATGGTGTGAGTGTAAGGATGAATAATAATAATGCAAGTGTGTGTGTGTGTGTGTGTGTAATTCACTGTTTGATCTGCTGCAGTCTCTGACGAGACAGCCAGACGTTACCCTACGGAACGAGCTCAGAGCTCATTATTTCCGATCTTGGAATAGGTCTGAGACCAGGCACACACCACACACCGGGACAACAAGGTCACAACTCCTCGATTTACATCCCGTACCTACTCACTGCTAAGTGAACAGGGGCTACACGTGAAAGGAGACACACCCAAATATCTCCACGCGGCCGGGGAATCGAACCCCGGTCATCTGGCTTGTGAAGCCAGCGCTCTAACCACTGAGCTACCGGGCCGTGTGTGTGTGTGTGTGTGTGTGTGTGTGTGTGTGTGTGTGTGTGTGTGTGTGTGTTTTCTTTTTTTTTTCTTTTTTTTAAGGCGCAACATAACAATGCAGATTAAGGCAATGACATTTTATATTTCACAGAAATTGCTGATACAGACTGACATGCTTACCGTTGCAGGAGAAAAAATTGCACTGCCGCCTCTCTGTGTTGTATCCCTGGCAGCCCTTGGCATGGAGGCAGTACCTGGTGAGAGAGAGAGAGAGAGAGAGAGAGAGAGAGAGAGAGAGAGAGAGAGAGAGAGAGAGAGAGAGAGAGAGAGAGAGAGAGAGAGAGAGAGAGAGGGAGGGAGTGAGGAAAACGTAGTGAGAGAAGAGCTGGTTCACCTTCTAAAGGAGGAGTGCTTTTGTGGCGTGGCTGATAAACATTTCTAAGAACGATGGCAAGGCTCCTGTGACGTCAAACTCAAGGACACACACACACACACACACACACACACACACACACACACACACACACACACACACACACACACAAACACACACACTTCCTAATTCAGTAAGTTCTTAGGTTTATCACTTGGCAGAGTGACGGTTTCACTTCCTTAGATGCTACAGTTGGCGTTAATAAGTCAAATGTTACCCATTAGACGGAGTATGAGGTGTGTGGCGGAGTCTCAGGTTTACCCAAAGACTTCAATCTTTATTTTCTTTGATCACTAGTACAACACGTGGTTCTCAAGCTCATTAGGAGGGGAGGAGACGCTTGCAAAAAGAAGCCTGACTATCAGGAGGTGGGTTTGAAGATTCCAGGAATTACATAAGTACTGCCTAGACAGAGAGAGAGAGAGAGAGAGAGAGAGAGAGAGAGAGAGAGAGAGAGAGAGAGAGAGAGAGAGAGAGAGAGAGAGAGAGAGAGATTGACTGACCTTTTTTTATGTAAACGTAAAAGCAAGTGGCAGTAAGCACAGTGTCTTATTATTCAATCCCATACAGTTATTAATAGAGTTTTTTTTCATCCCCTGGGGGAGGCGGGTACAATACGTAGTCATCTGTTACCCGCTAGTCAGGTCCTCTCTGGTCATCATGTGCCGCACCCCATGGTTACTTTCTTCCACATCCCGCCACGCTTTCTTGTCAGCAGAAATATTCAAGGCAGCACAATTCATCCATTCATTTCCAGCATTTCTCTCTCTCCCTAGTCTCTCATTGGCGCCCCTGTATTTGCCAGGAGCGGTCGTGCGGGTCGCCCTGTGCTCGGATTGGTTGCAGCTTGTCCTGGGTCAAGGCTCAGTGTGTTGCTTGCGCTGATTCCTCCAGCCACATGCCCTCCGCTCCATTTCTAAATGTCGTCTCTCGTGGTGATTTTCTGTGATTTTAATAATTGTTGCTGATTTTTAGTCTGTTCCTTCATTTAGCAGATATGCTCATCCATAGCATGTTGAAGCTTTATTACGGATTTTGCTTCCATTCATTCTCAGATTACCAATCCTTTCTGCTATTTAGTCAGTTCATGTGTATATATTCCCTTTTCTACTCTTGCATATCAATAGAGATTTTGTTACGTAGTATTTTGCTTCTATTGACTGTCCTATCATCAAGCCTTTTTTGCTGTTAATTGAAATTAAGTAGGTTACATCTTTTCCTCTTCCTCCTTTACTTTCGTCGAAGTTCTTTACATTCACATTCACCTCACCAATCTTGCATTATCCCACCGATGTAGATGCCCTTTCTAATCACTGAGCCCCACCAAGCCACTGGCTGACCTGCCAATTCAAAGAACTAGACAGAAAAAAAAACTCACTATAAGCAGGTCCTGATAAAAGAGGCACCATGAGAATACAATAAACTTGTATCATAGCACCTGCGTTTCGCTTCACTTCCACTTTTCATGAATGAGAGATTGACAGTGAGCATAAAACCAGGTGACACAGAAAAGACAGCAAGACTCGCTGCATAGCACCTGTGTCTCCTTTCACTTCCATTCCTCAATTATAACAGTTTGAGTGTCATTTTAAAATTACGGTACCATTTTCATCTCCTTTTGTGATTAGAAATACAGAGAAGGAAGTTTTTTTTCCTGTCTAAGCCGCCTTTGACAAACTCCACGAATACAAAGGTTGAGCGACAGCTTAAAGGATGGTACCCAGAAAAATACATCACTCTTTTATCTAATTATGGGATTAGGTATACAGAGAAAGGAGTTCCTAGTGTATGTTGTACCCACAAGTGGAGCATTCAGCCAACCCGGCCAGGCCTGATGAATATTTCTCTCTGGGATAATGAAGCAGCTGTGTACACAAGTGTCTGCATGGTGTTGCCTGCTGAGAACACCTCTACTGCCTGCTGGAGTGTTCTCGAGTGTTGCTCAGCGGTATAGGAGTGCAAACTCGAGCCGCAAAGTGCACGCAAGCCTCCTTCTTCTCTTCTTTCTCCTTCTCTTCCTCCTTCTCATGGTCTTACTAATCTTACATATCTCCATCTCTCTTTTTTCTCTTTCTCTCATCTCCACTCCCTTCTTTAGCATTCTCATTCCTCTTTCACGACCTTATTACTCGTTATCTCACGCCGGTTGACAAAACACACAAACTAAAGGAGAATGTTGATTGATGTAGGAACCTTCTTAATAAACAGACGGTTTCTTCTATTAGTGAGTGTACCCATGGTCTTTTTTCTCGCCCTCTTCCTTCTCTTTCTCCTATCACTCTAACTTATGCTGTTTAAACTTCCATTTCCTCTGTCATCAAATAGCCTTTGGGGACTAAAACGTTCTGCTATTTGATCTCATTTTGTATTCCTTTGTAATCGTTCTCCAGCCTTACCTGCGGCGTTCCTGGGTCCCTCCGTCACACGAGGCGCTGCAGCCAGACCAGTCAGACCACGAGTCCCAACCTGCAACAACAAGGAAGAAAAGTATTGATAATATTTGGAATAACATTACCATTTTCAGAACTGTATGCTATATATGAACACACACACACACACACACACACACACAGAGAGAGAGAGAGAGAGAGAGAGAGAGAGAGAGAGAGAGAGAGAGAGAGGTTGAAATGTTTTATGATATATAAAGTAATGTTCTCTGGTCTAGTGAGGCCCGGGAAAGTGTGTGTGTGTGTGTGTGTGTGTGTGTATGTGTGTGTGTAATTCACCTCGGTCTCCTGCTGGTCACCGAGCCAGTCTTCCCCATTACGGAGCGAGCTCAGAGCTCATAGACCGATCTTCGGATAGGACTGAGACCACATCAACACACAACACACACCGGGAAAGCGAGGCCACAACCCCTCGAGTTACATCCCGTACCTATTTACTGCTAGGTGAACAGGGGCCACACATTAAGAGGCTTGCCCACTTGTCTCCCCGCGCCGGGACTCGAACCCGGCCCTCTCAATTGTGAGTCGAGTGTGTTTCACTGTTTGATCTGCTGCAGTCTCTGACGAGACAGCTAGACATTACCCTACGGAACGAGCTCAGAGCTCATTATTTCCGATCTTCGGATAGGCACACACCACACACCGGGACAACAACGTCACAACTCCTCGATTTACATCCCGTACCTACTCACTGCTAGATGAACAGGGGCTGCACGTGAAAGGAGACACACCCAAATATCTCCACCCGGCCGGGGAATCGAACCCCGGTCCTCTGGCTTGTGAAGCCAGCGCTCTAACCACTGAGCTATCGGGCGCGTGTGTGTGTGTGTGTGTGTGTGTGTGTGTGATCCATCCCACGCTTTTCATCAAAGAAAAGAATGAAAGGAAAAAAAACACTTAAAGAAATCAGATGTGACGTTTAGCTGTCTTTTGCCAAACAGTTTACAGTTTCATCTGTCTCTGAGTATCTATTCCATCCTTCAGTATTAAACTCTCTCTCTCTCTCTCTCTCTCTCTCTCTCTCTCTCTCTCTCTCTCTCTCTCTCTCTCTCCCTTTTTGCTATTACATTTCACATTTTCAATTATTTTCTTTCGTCTATTGTCTAGGAATGAATAAGAGAAATAGAAGAATCGTCATCCCTTGATCCATTATGCCTCAATTTCCATTCCTGAGTCTATTTTTTTCAGTTCAATATTAACAAGTACAGGGTGCTGAGCGTGGGTAGAGAATATCGAAGCAATAGGTACACAATAAATAACGTGGCACTAAGAAGTCCCAAGTATGAGAAAGATTTAGGAGTCATAGTTAGCTCCGATCTCGGTACAAGGAAGCAATGTATTGAGGCCAGAAATAAGGCGAATAGAGTATTAGGTTTCATCTTTAGAAGTGTTAAAAGCAGGATTCCTGAAGTAATATTAAAATTATAATTGGCGCTGGTCAGGCTACATCTTGACTATGTGGTACAATTCTGGTCCCCACATTACAGGAAGGACATAGCTCTGTTGGAGTCAGTGCACAGGAGGATGACAAAAAAGACACAGGGAATGAGGGATATACCCTATGAAAAGAGACTGAAAAAACTTAGTCTGCATTCCTTAGAGAGACGTAGGTTAAGTGAAGACGTGATAGAAGTATTTAAGTGGTATAAGGGTTTTAACAGAGGGGACATGAATGTAGTTCTTAGGATCAGTAGCGGGGACAGAACCAGAAATAAAGGGTTTAAACTTGAAAAATTCAGGTTTAGGAAAGAAATGGGAAGAAACTGGTTTTCAAACAGAGTGGTTGATGAGTGGAACAGTCTCAGTGGGCATGTAGTCATGGCTGAGTCAATAGGGAGCTTTAAAAGAAGGTTAGATAAATTCGTGGATGGGGAAGATAGATGGAATTAGGTAGCTTAAGCACACAGGGACTGCCTCGTATAGACCTGGCGGCCTCTTGCAGCTTCTCTCCTTTCTTATGTTCTTATGTTCTTAATTCCCCGTTATTTGCTTTTATTTTATATTATTATTATTTTCTCTCCTGTCAATAAGTATTTACTTTTACTCTTCATCTCTCGGTATACTTTTTTTATATATAGTAAAAGTAAAATGTTCACTCTCTGATCTCTTCCTTTGATCGCATTCTTTATTGTTCATTCATATTCATCTTCGTTCTTCATTACGTTTTTTTTTTCATCTTGTTCATTGGTAATTCCTTGTCTTTATTACTATTCTCGGTAATTTTTAAAATTTTTCTTATCTTGATCATTGGTGTTTTCTTGTCATTATTATTCTGGGTTAAGAAAATATTCCTCATATATTGATACTTAATTCCGAATGCAGTTTTTTTTTTTTTACAATTTTCAGCATTTCTTACAATACAATCCCACTCTCAATTTTTTTTTTTTTTTTTACGTTAAGGCCTATAGCGCCTGTAGGCTCACTTGAAGAGTGTATTGGGAGCGCTGTTCAGCTTCCGCCCATTAGTGGCGCAGGCAATTTTATTTATAGTGGTACCCATACTAGGGCCCATATCACCTCCCAAGCTCATCTTGAGTGTAACCACCTAGAACTTGGATATCATGGTGATATATAGGTAACTTTAAACCACTCGACAAATGGCAAAGTGATTTAAGGCTGTACGTGGTGGGATTCGAACCTACGCGTGGACGTCTGCCCGATCCCACGCTCACCACTTTATCCACTATCCTGGAGTTCACTTGCGTGTCCTTGTCTTCACTATTATTCTGGATTAAGAAAATATTCATCATATATTGATGCTTAATTCCGACTGCAGTTTTTCCTAATCAATTTCAACATTCCTTACAATTCAGTCTCATTCATAATTTTTTCACTATCTTGAAGTTTATCAGTGTTTCCTTGTCTGTATTCTGGGCAAAGAAAATATTCCTTATGTATCGATACTTAATTTCGAATGCAGTTTTTTCTTCTCATTTTCAGCATTCCTTACAATTCAATCTTGTTCTTTATTTACTTGCTGTCATAAATAACTCTCTGTTTTTCCCTCTACGTTTTACTTTTTCCTTTTTCTTTGATCATTTCACATTTATTTAAACTTTTACATCATTTTTTTTAATAGTTCATATTCATTATTACTGTTATATTTTTCCTAACTTCACATCTCCTCTAATTTTTTCATACAATATTTTTTTTCATGCCACTTTACAAGACTTTTCTTACTCATATTCTCTACTATTTGCTTTTACTCCTTGTTACTTAGTTCAGTGACCTGTAAAATTCTCTGTACCTTCTCTCTCTCTCTCTCTCTCTCTCTCTCTCTCTCTCTCTCTCTCTCTCTCTCTCTCTCTCTCTCTACGACTCTCTACACATTTTTTTTTACTCTTCCATTACATGATTCAGGGCAGGGAACAGCGCGCCACGTTACCTTCCAGTCAGACACTATATAGGCAGACAGGTTGAAAGGTAAATTCTCTTGTTTTGTGTTTTCCAGCGCTAGTTTTCTTCCTCTTTTTCTAGTGAACGAACTACAACGTTTTCATGTCATTATAGATTTTTTTCTTGCTTTGCTTTTCATTTTTTTAGTTCGAAGGACAAAACATTTTCAAAGTAAATTTCAGTCTGGAGCCTTTTCTGAAAAAAAAAAATTGTTAAAACTGTCGAAAGTGTCAAAACAGTCTCTCTCTCTCTCTCTCTCTCTCTCTCTCTCTCTCTCTCTCTCTCTCTCTCTCTCTCTCTCTCTCTCTCTCTCTCTCTCTCTCTCTCTCTCTCTCTCTCTCTCTCTCTCTATCTATCTATCTATCTATCTCTCTCTCCACACTCGCAGAACCACAACAATTAAAACACGTCACAGCGCAAGATATGACAACATAGTGTGTGGCTCCCTCTATCCTACGTGCCCAACAAATGTTGCTTTTCTTTCATTGACGTGGAGAAAAATGTTAAGGAAATACGACAAACTGAGAAAATAAAACAAGTTAACATAACATCACATTAAGGTCCTCTCCATACGGACGAAAAGGCCATAAGAATATCAACATACCAGTTTTTTCATCAAATATTCTGTTCTTTACTTTTCACAAACTTGTCGTGTGTGTGTGTGTGTGTGTGTGTGTGTGTGTGTGTGTGTGTGTGTGTGTGTGTGTGTGTGTGTGTGTGTGTGTAATAATAATAATAATAATAATAATAATATACGGTTTATTACTTTGGCAATGTAAAAAATTACACTGAAAATGTACAGGGGGGGAGGGGACATTAAGACAATGAACTGAAATGCTTAACCTAACTATGGATATAACTTAACCTAGAATTCACTTATTAATTTACTTATTTATTTTAGGCTCGCACAATAGTGGGCACCGCGCTAAGTCGATACCGATCAGTGCTCTTAAGGGCGCCACGCGTGTGTGTGTGTGTGTGTGTGTGTGTGTGTGTGTGTTGCTCTACCCACCTACTGCTACTTGTTAAAACGTAGGAAGGGCAAAAATCCATCAACTCGCCCACCCGTAAACTGCTGAGCTTGTTACATTCCACTAAATTTGCAACCTTCGTCACTGAGGCACTTTTCCTTCTCCTTTTTCTTTGCTTTTCTCTCTTCATTTTCAAGCAATCAGCGCAGTTGGTTTATAAATGTTTCCCTTACTATCCTTCGCCTGTGTAGCTGCATAGTGAGATGATTCGCAAGCGTAGTGAAAAAAAAAAAACTATGACAATATTACAGTGACACAAACAATTACATGAAAGGCTGCCTGGCTAACAATGGTAAAAGTACACATGCACACAAAAATACACTCGTTTAATTGCCACCCCCTCAAAGTTTACACCATGGAAAGTGTCGCGAAACTGTAGGCCAATTTAGTTTTGCAAGTGACAGTAGGTGCCTCCCATTAACGGCGTAAAGTTGTGACGTGAAGTGTGTCTGTCTTACTGTGGTGTGTTTCCAGGCACGTTGTTATCCTGCACACTAAGGCTCGTATTCTGAAACGCTTTGTTCTCTCACTATCACTGCTTTCCAAAGGCTCCAGTTGAAGATACTCGTGTTCTTTTAGAGTATTTTTATCGCTCTGGGGATAGATTAACAAGACTTCTAGTTT
This sequence comes from Portunus trituberculatus, assembly GCF_017591435.1. Taxonomy (NCBI): domain Eukaryota; kingdom Metazoa; phylum Arthropoda; class Malacostraca; order Decapoda; family Portunidae; genus Portunus; species Portunus trituberculatus. The sequence continues at coordinate 8,931,552 of NC_059269.1, read as the reverse complement.
ACTAAGAAGAGAAACTGTCTTGAAAACCTGGCTAGTTGTCTCTGTGGCCTTGGAAAATTGTCGCAATGAGAGGGAAAGGCATTTCTGAATATGGGCGTATGAGCTGATGGTGTGACAATGTATCGTTTTTGTAGGAAAGGAGAGGAGAGAAGTAAATAGAAGAAGGGGGAGGACGAGGAAGACGAAGAAAACGGAGGAGGAAAAGATGAAAAGGTGAGGATGAAGACGAGAAAGACGACGACGAGAAGAAAAAGATCATCAAAGAAAGAGTGTAGCTGATGTGGTTCCCGTAGTAAGATGGCCATAGTGATGACAGCTACGATGCCACAAATACCACCGTCAAAGCAGGCCATGATTCCCGTGACGAAGCTAATAACGACGGCAGCGCACCGGAGGGAGAAGCTGGCAAGATACGCACGCAAGGAGAAATTTGGGCGTACCAGATTTTACGAGTATTCACCTCATGTTTCCCCATTGAGTTGAGCGTTGCCTGGAGCTGCTTCCCTAATGCAGCGTGACTGGAGAGCGAGGTGGCAGCTCAGGTACAAGGCTTGGCGGGGCCGGGCGTCGTGTCTTGCTGGAGCGCACGGGACCCCTCCAACGCACAAATTTTCACCTTTCACTTGCCTTGAAATCAAACTCTTTGGTGGCGATCGTATCATAGTATATACGGGGCGCCGCGTTTTCCCATATATAACAGTTACCTTAATAAGTATCATTATCAGGTTGTTCGTTTGCAAAAAGATGCGCAGGGGCAGGAGCCAGCTTGATGCACTGCCCGACCGCAAAACGACCACATCAGCGGGACCACGGGATGCTACGCCAATCTGCCACCTCATTGCTGTGTTTTTTGGGGGGTGGCAAGTTAGTTTTCGGCGACTCACCGTAAGTGGCACACAAAAAACGCTTGCCACACTTGCTGAGTCGCAGTTGGAGAAAGCTGGAGCGAAATTGAATTAAATCATATGAATTAACCATATAGGAGAAGACCAAGGCAATCTGACGCTCAGTTTTTGTTTCCTATCTAACCGCAAGCAAAGGAATAAAAACACACGATCAGATGCACCCAGCAGAGAGAGAGAGAGAGAGAGAGAGAGAGAGACTCGTTGAACCAATCATTGCTAAAAGTATCCAGTCCTTGGGAACTTGACCACCAAAACTTTCAGGTCATCTTCACTCACTCCTGGAATACAGCAATTATCAACACACACACACACACACACACACACACACACACACACACACACACACACACACACGCAGTAGTAGTAGTAGTAGTAGTAGTAGTAGTAGTAGTAGTAGTAGTAGTAGTAGTAGTAGTAGTAGTAGCAGTAGTAGTAAGAAGAGCAGCAGCAGCAACAGCAGCAGCAACAGTCGTAGTGGCAGTAGTAAAAAAATTCTCTCTCTCTCTCTCTCTCTCTCTCTCTCTCTCTCTCTCTCTCTCTCTCTCTCTCTCTGTCATTAATATGACATACACTCTCTCAAAACGTCAACCGCCCTTCTATTATGTCTATCATCTGTCTGTTCCTTCTGTCAGACTCGCTGCCGGAGTGAAGAAGCAAATACTGTATTGATCAACTCACGAACAAACAAAGCTAAGGGAAATTACAGCGTTCAGTCTTCACACACACTTGCTACTTTGACAATCTTTCATCCGTCTATCTCTGTTCAAGTATTTCTTCGCTATGTTCCGTGTTTGTGGTATTTTAAAACTAATCGTGTCTTCCTTCCATCGTGTTAAGACTATGTGACTTGTTGGATTCTTCATTAGTTGCTTGTTTTTCATTTTCATCGATTCCTACGCCTTCGGACCAATGACCTTCACCTCTTTCCTCTCCTCCCTCTCCTCCTCTTTCTCCTTCTCTTGCTCTTCCTCCTACTCACTTCTCTTGCTCTGTTATTCCCTTTCCTTTGACACTCACCTTTTATCATTCCACATTTTTCTTTTTGCTTTATTTTTTTCATGCTACGATCTTTTCTCTTCCTCCTCCTTCACTTGTGTCATTCGTGGTGGTGGTGATGGTGATGGTGGTGGTCTTACCTCACCTGTCATCATCACTACCTAACCATCATATACCACCACCATCACCTCATCCATCACTGTCTCTAAGCGGAGGTGTGTGCAAGCCTCTGCCTCCACCTGCACCTTTAATAGTTTACCCTTGTTTTTTATTATCTCTCTCTCTCTCTCTCTCTCTCTCTCTCTCTCTCTCTCTCTCTCTCTCTCTCTCTCTCTCTCTCTCTCTCTCTCGGTTTACTTAAAACTTATAATCACTCTTAGTTCCTTAATATGTAAGTTTCTGTATGAGGTATTGAAGTTTTCATCGTGAGTTTAACAGCTGTTCATTAAATCTCCGTTGTTTTTCCATTAAGAGTGTGGGCAAGGTTGGAGTGTGTGGGAGATGCTATGCTCGTATTTTCTTCAGTTTTCATTGCTGCCTGAAAGCATTACAAGATCAGTAGTTCATGGTATAAATATTAGGGTTTATAGAGATAGGTGGAGAATGCTGGTAGAGTGTAATAATTCAACAATGTAACTTGTAATCTTTATCTCCTTCTACACAGTTCACTGGTATGTAAGACGAACCATACATGTACACTTATCCAAGACCACAAGCTTAGAAATAGGCACTTTGTTTGAGGTAAGGATAGCCCCGTGTAGTCCTAATGGCTTCTTACAACTTCCCTTATTAAAATTAATGTTCTTACGGTCACAATTCCTCCCTTTATTCACCACAGTGTAAAACAGAGACTTCCCACACAGCCATGGCACGCAAGGCAATAATGACTATAGGATCACTTGCCATCAGCTGCAATCACCTTCACACAGCCGCAATTACACCTAAACCACGGCCACCACCACCCCGTAAACACCGGCGGCAGCTCGCAATCCCCTTGACATAGAACCCGCTAGAGCCTATTCCCACACCCGATAATGTCAATCCATGGGGTAATTGCAGCTTGCTGACTCGAGCTGGGCGTCGGAGAGTAAATGCCAGGAACGTGCGTGGTATATAGGAGGTAGGTAAACGATATCGCTACAGGAATGGAGGAAGGGTCCAGTGAGCGAGCCAGCCAGCCAGTCGTGCACCCACCCACGCAACCAGTCAACCAGCGGACGAACCAGTAATTTCTCCACCCATCCAGATAGCTAGATAGTGACTCATCCTCCCTTCCATATATATACCAGCCAAGCAGTGACCCATCCATCCATCCATCCATCCATTCATTATTACATAAACCCAGCCAGCCAGTCCGTCGGCAAACAAACCAGCCAGCCAGCCAGCAGACCACTCAGTCAGTCCATTAGCCGTCTCTCACAGGCAAGTATTTTGAAGAACTCGTGTAAGCACTCACAGTAATGCTTTCCAGGCACCGGCAGGGGAGGGGACAGGACAGGCTGGTGCAACATGAAACTCACGGATAAACACGTAACGGGTGGACACCGAAAAGAAAGGGAAAATAGAAGAAAAACACTGGTAAAAGTCAGTAAAAGGAAAAATCTCAGCTTATCATTCGTGCAGCGTGGATTGTTTATGTGTTTACGTGATAAGCAGTGACAGGTACAGGAATTTATTTATTTCTATGAGCGATATGTGTCGGGCTCTCTGTGGTAAACTGTATTACACTCAACGTATCTCCGAAAAGAGAAATACACACAACAGTAAGATGCGTTAGACAGTACTGACTTAAGATAGCCTATCATCCTCTCCTCTATACGTGTAAAGACTCACACACTTCAAAAGAAAAAAAGAAAAATTAGAGAGGGAAAAAATGCAGAAGTCTACGTTAAAATTGGGAAGTCTCATCGAAAAATGTGTGTGTGTGTGTGTGTGTGTGTGTGTGTGTGTGTGTGTGTGTGTGTGTGTGTGTGTGTGTGTGTGTGTGTGTGTGTGTGTGTGTGTGTGTGTGTGTGTGTGTGTGTGTGTGTACTGGACTTAAAGGGAAGCAGGAAACATGTATATACTCAGATTAATTCCACTCTCTCTCTCTCTCTCTCTCTCTCTCTCTCTCTCTCTCTCTCTCTCTCTCTCTCTCTCTCTCTCTCTCTCTCTCTCTCTGTTAATCCGTCATCTTTACGAGTTTCCTCCTGTTTTTCCTTTCTCTTCACTCATTTTTTGTTCATTTTGTACCTTTCAAGTCTTCTTTCATCATATCTTCTACGTTTATCTTTCTCTGTTTTGATTTTACCTTTCCCTCCTTCCATTCTCACTAACTCCTTGCGTTCGCGTCCTTGTTATTGTCGCTCATACCGTTATTATTGCTACTGTTGTTCTTGCTCATTACCGCCACCCTCCACTAGATTCTCCGCCTCTCCACAATGTATACGATAAATCATCTCCAGTATCCCTGCTTCACTCTATTGATTATCTGACATGCACCCCACAGAAGGGCATTAAGTTCCCAGGGCAGCTTCGGGGCGCCAAGGGATGAAGTAACGTGGTGTGACAATAACAACTCACCAGAACCGCTGGGGAAGGTAAAGCTTAACTAAATAGATTCATACAGGGAAGGGAGGAGAGAGAGAGAGAGAGAGAGAGAGAGAGAGAGAGAGAGAGAGAGAGAGAGAGAGAGAGAGAGAGAGAGAGAGAGAGAGAGAGAGAGAGAGAGAGAGAGAGAGAAAGGAAGAAAGAAAGAAAGAAAGAAAGAAAGAAAGAAAGAAAGAAAGAAAAGAAGGAAAGAAAATAATAAAAAAGAAACAAACAAACAAAGAGAGAGAGAGAGAGAGAGAGAGAGAGAGAGAGAGAGAGAGAGAGAGAGTGTGTGTGTGTGTGTGTGTGTGTGTGTAACCATCAATCTAACTTCATACATAACCAAGCAGTCTCGTTATTACACTTCCCACACTCTTTCCTCTCCTCCCGAAGACCATCCCACTCCACTCAACACATCACGAAATTTTTTATCACCAGTCGATCCAACACGATAATTATTCCCGCTGTCCTCTCCACTGGCACTGCGATGAACTATAACTGTGAACACCATCGGGGAACATTGTGCTCGTATTCTCAAACACTCATCTGCTTCACCTACACTATTTCAAATGGCTTTAAGTTCACAAGAGTTTTTTTAAGGTGTTTTTTTTATGGTTCTAGTGAAAGATTAACATAATTAACTTGAAAAACACTCTTCAAAATCGCGCTAATCATCTGAATGATCTTGGAAAATAGTCATGGTAAGAGAGCAGAGCGTTTGTGAATACTGACTAATGATGCGCCATATTCAGAAACGTTTCCCTCTCTCACCGCGACCATTTTCAAAGACCATAGAGATGATTAGCTGAGTTTTAAAGTAGTTTTCTTGTTGATAATGCAGAAAACTTATTAACATATCACTAGACTCACAGAAACATCCTTAAAACCTCTTGTTACTTTGAAAAATGTAAAGGTGCGGCGCGAAAGTGTTTCAGAATATGGGATTGAGAGA
>NC_059269.1:8896128-8921128 GCF_017591435.1 Portunus trituberculatus | reverse complement strand
ACTGGTACAATGATAGAGTGTTTCCAAGCCGTGGGGACAATTCCTGTTACTATGGAAGTGTTCACTATACAGGTGAGGTAGTAGTAGTATAATATCAACAACCATCACACCACTACTATGACCAACAACAACAGCAATAACAGCAACCATGGTAATAATAGGAATGATATTATTTAACGTCACGGCTCGCACTACATGAATACAAATGTGGGAGTTATATCACCGAGAACCAACCAACCCACTGCTGCTCTCGCCTCGCGTGTGGATATATATATACATGTAACCCAAACACACACACACACACACACACACACACACACACACACACACACACACACACACACACACACACCAAACGTGATACCTCATGAATAAAAGAAAAATGGAATTCAAAAATGATTAAAATATTTTACCACCACATTCTTTACACTAGCCGCACAGAGAGAGAGAGAGAGAGAGAGAGAGAGAGAGAGAGAGATTCTGGGTATTCTGAAATATATATACGTAATAGAACAAATGGATAAAGAAGAGTAACTGATAGATAGAGACGCTCATCCATACATTAACACACACACACACACACACACACACACACACACACACGTTTCCTCTCTACCACGACGCTTCATCCAAATATGTGTGTGTGTGTTTCGGGAGGGGAGGAGTTGGATGTTCTGAAACTCGTGGCCGTTGTGAAGATTTTACCGGAATGTGCGTGCGTGTGTGTGTGTGTGTGTGTGTGTGTGTGTGTGTGTGTGTGTGTGTGTGTGTGTGTGTGTGTGTGTGTGTGTGTGTGTTGAAATGCGTTACATGATGAGGAGTTAGACTAAACGTAATTCTTGTTCTCGTATATAGTAGCCCTTTATTTTTCTTCTCTTTAGTGTGGCCTTGATTAACACAGCGTTGCATTTTAAGACGCCAATGCTACTCAACGGCAAGAAATCTGGAGCCTTATTGCATATTTCATGAGTCTTTAAGTAGGTGTTTGCAAGGCGCTGGTATTTTCGTGGCAGTTTTTCATTGGCGTTACTGAGTGTACCTGAGAATTTGCCAGGCTTTTAAACCGGATTTTTCCTTCTTTTTTTTCTCTTCTCTTTTGCCAGAGTGATACAAAGAGGGGATGCTCAAGTGTGTGTGTGTGTGTGTGTGTGTGTGTGTGTGTGTGTGTGTGTGTGTGTGTGTGTGTGTGTGTGTGTGTGTGTGTGTGTGTGTGTGTGTGTGTGTGTGTGTGTGTGTGTGTGTGTGTGTGTGTGTGTGTATCCATTCTCCCACCATCGATACTGATTCGTATTCATAACCAATGTAGTTTTTTTTTTTTCTATGCCAGTAAGATGGAATGCTGCTAATGACACAGGCGAGGGAAGTGTTCCAGTCACCCTCATTCCTGGTGTCAAGCGAGGAAGACACTACCCCGAACACCACCACCACTGCTACCACCACCGGTACTACTACACCTATGAGCTCTCGACAACATTACGCAGGAAGGACGGAGACAAAGACACGGCAGGCAATTCCCACAAAGCTCTCAGAAGCGTGTGTTGGAGTGGCCACCGCCGTGCATGTATCACTACCAGAGTGCCACAACGCAAAACCTGATACCCCGCACACCGAACCACACCAATCGGTCCCTTTTCTCTCTGTCCATCACAAAACCCACAGCCCACACACACACACACACACACACACACACACACACGTGGTACATTCTCAAACCCTTGTCGATACTTTTTTTCTATTTGCAAAACCAATTTTCCGCGAAAGGGAAGGATAGCTGTCAGTGGCCCTTCAGAGCACAACTTTAAGCGCCCCACTACCTGCCACGATGCAAATCTCCTCGGCCTTAGGGACCCGCAGTGCTTCCTTGCAGAGTGGCTTTAATTTTTTCTGGCATGTCTTCTTTCCCCAAGGAGCAAGAGCCGGGTCGTGGCGCTACACAGGGGGGCGGCAGAGTACGGGCTCATGTTGGACTAGAGTGAACGGTGGAGTAAGGATTCCTGTCAAAATCTGTCTTTAAAGTGTGATGACTCCACTAGAATATTCAAGTGGAGATGTTGTATTAGACTCAGAAAAGTGTATTGGAGGAAAGAAAACTGCATTAACCCCTTCAGTTCCGAGACACATTTTTACCTTGTTTTTTGGGTACAATTAGACGATTTTATTGACATTATAATGGTTCCATGGAGGTCTGAAGATTAACGGTCTCAGTCTTCACTATTTCAACCCCCGCATAAGTTTCTGAAGCTGTATGAAATCACCAAATTGTAAGCAGAATGAATCTGGAAACGCGTCTTGGTACTGAAGGGGTTAGACAGCAATCAATAAATGTATCACAGACTTACACTACAGTCTTAATTCTACACGATTGAGATTGAGTTGAACAAGTAGAGGATTTGGTAAGACAGAACACTTTCCATCACATATCAACACTGAGAACAACACTTGACCCTATTAGTGAATGGAAGCATCGGCCAGCGGCAGTGTTACCATGGTCGCGCAGCTTCAGGTAGCGATATTACTATGCCGGGCTATTGCGTGATGGAGCACGGCAGCGTAAGTGGTAACTGGTAGTACGAGTGGGTGCAAACAACCTCGCCATCCCACGCCTCGCCTCGCCTCGCTCATAAACAGACGGTAAATGCCTCACTCGCCACTCTCCAATCAATGGCTATGTTTGAATGCACACCATCATTTCCATCACAATCCGCCATTTGTACTTGGAATATTGCTATTTTATCTATTTGAAATACGTTTATTGCATCAATTATATATTTTCAGTTTGATGGAAACATAATTTGTCGGTGAAACGTTCATTACTGTTGCTATACTGCTTTCAATATTGTTGTCACTACTACTGTTACTGCTACTACTGCTCCTGTTGGTACTGGTGGTGATGGTGGTGGTGGTGGTATTCATAGTATTGTTAACATTACAAGTACCATCAATTATTATCTTTACCACTACTACTACTGGTACTGGTACAACAATAACAACCAACATCAACAACCACTACTAATTATCTCTCTCTCTCTCTCTCTCTCTCTCTCTCTCTCTCTCTCTCTCTCTCTCTCTCTCTCTCTCTCTCTCTCTCTCTCTCTCTCTCCGCAGACTCAGCTTTGGACTTCCTAAAAATCTACTGCAACTGGGATATAAAAAAGCTGGACAGTATTTTAATTCCTGTTACTTTTAATTTCACGTGAAAAAATAAACGTATTTGTCAGAAAAGTTTGGCCATCAGTCTTTCTATTTTTCATGATAAGAGATTAATATTACCTTTCCTCTCTTATTAACCTGTGTGTGTGTGTGTGTGTGTGTGTGTGTGAGCGAGTGAGACAAGGAAGGACTGGGATGTCTTTGAGAAATAATCACTGAGGCAGAAAATTCATTATTAATAAGTTAATTGGCTAATGGGAGGATGTGTTGAAGACCAAACCAAGGTGAACTTGCTATCGAGTGCTGTGGAGTATTGGAGTACGAAAGAGAAAGGCGGAAAACTCATAATTTTCCGTAAAAATGGTAACCAGGAAGGTGAGTACTTCAAAAGTCACTATTGAGAGAAAAGCGCTGAGTTGGACGAGGCATTTTAAAACATTTTTTTAAATCTTATCAAATCAAAGTAAGAAAATAAAGTAAATAACCTTGAATAGTCTTTTGAAGCCCAAGATGACTATAGAGTAAAAATAATAACTCGGAGTGATATTCATTGAAGAAAAGATGAGAGAGAGAGAGAGAGAGAGAGAGAGAGAGAGAGAGAGAGAGAGAGAGAGAGAGAGAGAGAGAGAGAGAGAGAGAGAGAATAAACATAAAACACATCACTAACAATACGAGACAGCAAACACTGGCTAGCTAAGGAGTAAGCAGTAAGCAGTAAGCGATGGCACAGAGAGAGGGCGCGTGGCTATTCAGGAGCGACAGACAGGACGGCCTCCTACACTCCTTCACCTGCCGATAACGCTGCCAGTTTGCGGGGTATACTCAATGTTGATGGCGCTGGGTGTGAAAATGTGCGTCCCTCTGAGGTGTTTCCGATGCGTTAGTGGTGCTGGCGACCGTGTAATATGGAAATTTGGGGAGAGAGAGAGAGAGAGAGAGAGAGAGAGTACACCAATGCCTCCACAGCGCGCTCGGTTTCCTACGCTTTCCTCATTCAAAGGCAATCTTTATGGGCGTGTCTTGCTTCACTGCGTTCATAAACCTTTTCTTCGTGCTTTCTTTGTGCTTGAAGTATCAGAAGATCGCAATTCATCTCAGCGTTTCTGCTTACGATATGAAAATTGGGTTTTTTCCTTATCTCCTAGAAAAAACAAAGAATAGCTAACGTACATTGCTATGAAGGTAACGATAAGTTGTTAGGTTTTTACAGCACCCAATTGTGTTCGTTGGAATTTAATCTTGTAAGTAACAGGAGACTAATCAATCTCTCACTACAGAGCAGTCTTAGGAGGAAAAAAACATCATGAAAAACCTACCAAGAACTCAATTTCCGAGATGTCTTCATATTCAGCTCTTCAAAGCGTCTAAAGCGAGGGAAGACAGAAAAAACGCTAGAAGGCAGGCTATTCCAGCGCTTGTAAGTGAAGGTAATGAAGGAGTAAAGGCACCAGTTAAGCCATAAATTAGAGATATGGTCGTAAAGGAGATGAGAATAGGGAGAAAGTCTCTTACGCTGACCCATGAAAAGAGAAGCTTGCAATCTCGAAGTACACAGCCATGACAATGTAAGTAGAGGATGGCAACACTACTGCGGACCACGACACCCTAGAGTTAATGAAGGGATGGTAGTAATGTGGCCAGAGACGAAATGATAAGATAAACACCCTTTCTCTTATGAACTCTGGCTATCTGACTGCTCGTGAAATGTAAGGCAAGTCAATTCTCGTCTGAAAACCAACTGCGTGCTCTGAATGTCTGTGTATTCGGTACTTTTCTTGCTGTATCTGATTAGCCTCCGAAATTATAAGATAAACGCCATTTCTCTTATGAACTTAGGCTTCTTAACTGCTCGTAAAATATAAGGCAGGTCAATTCTCGTCTGAAAACCAACTGCGTACTCTGAATGTCTTTGTATTCGGTACTTTTCTAGCTCCACTTGATTAGTCTCCTTTGCGAGCGGTACCTTCCTTGAAAAATGCATACTTTAAGGCGATCTTTCCTTCCTTACTATGTTTGTTGGGAAAGGAGAATTCAATTAGGAAATAAAGCACACTTTCAAGTTTTAATGACTTGCAGAAAGCATAGCTGATCTTTTAGTTACGTTCTTATGCTCAAAGAGTTTTCTTATTGTATATGCACACTTAACCACTTCAGTAACATAAGGTGTTTTCATATTCATTCTGGTCACTATTTGGTAATTTTATACATTTTCTGAAACTTATGTGGGTAATGAAATAGTGAAGAATCTAACCATTAACCTTCTCACCTCCATGAACCCTTCCTAATGTAAATAAAATCGTTCAATCACACCCAAAACTCGTGGTAGAAATCCGTTTCAGTACTGAAGCGATTAAGCAAAACCAAGCTGTGTCTCGAGTGATGATTCACACGCCAGCCTTTAATTCATAGATCTCTGTGTTCTGTTCCCTGCCCAAATGCTAACACACATGTAAACATTACTTATAAGCGCCACACCAGACATCACGCTGGTGTATACTGTATAGTGTACAAATGATGAATACGTACCTTGAATGGAAACAAGAGGTCAGCATTGAATATCAGTGAAGTGACAAATAATATATTCAGTTCACATTGGAATAGTGGGCGCACGAAGCACAAACACAAAGGTTTACTCAGAGAAGAGAGCCGTCTCACACTAATTAGTTTCATTAATCACATTGTCCGCGCGCTGACATTAAACACAATGAAAAAAGCGCCGTGTCTTCCAATTGTGTCATTGAATCAGAGAGAGAGAGAGAGAGAGAGAGAGAGAGAGAGAGAGAGAGAGAGAGAGAGAGAGAGAGAGAGAGAGAGAGAGAGAGAACAAAACGTTTCTGAATACTGGCCTCTGAAACACGTTGCCACTGTGTTGTATGCCATGTGACCCAGAGTGCAGTAGAAGGTCGCTCTTTAAGCATTTTGGAGTTGTCGCAAAGTTTCCCGCGGGGTGGATCCCTGTTGCTGGTGTGTGTAATTCACCACGGTCGCCTGATGGTCACCCAGCCAGTCTTCCCCATTACGGAGCGAGCTCATAGACCGATCTTTGGTTAGGACTGAGACCACAACACACTCCACACACCGGGAAAGCGAGGCCACAATCCCTCGAGTTACATCCCGTACCTATTTACTGCTAGGTGAACAGGGGCTACACATTAAGAGGTTTGCCCATTTGCCTCGCCGCGCCGGGATTCGAACCCGGCCCTCTCGATTGTGACTCGAGCGTGCTAACCACTACACTACGCGGTGTAGTGTGTGTGTGTGTGTGTGTGTGTGTGTAGTGAGGTGAGGTTACGTGGAAAGGGTATTGCAGTGTAGCAGTGAGGTAAGAGTTAACGATGCCCTCTCCCTCCTCTCCCTCTTCCTCTCCTCTCCCTGACCCTTGCATGAGCCCCGTAATGGACACCTTCCGAACTGCCTTGCGGAACACTCACCCCCTTCCCATTAACAATTACATGGAAGGGCACTGCACATAAATGGAGTGTGGCGATGTTGACGGCTAATGATAGGCTCTGTAATTACGTAGTAGATGCAGGAACATAAGAGTGTCTCAGTGAATGGTGATAAGCGTCGGCCATTTCTGACGGAGATATAGCTATGCCTGTGTCTTGGTCATCAGAGTGAGTGGCTGACGAGGTGCTTGTTATATCAGTACTAAGCCACATGCAACATTTCAGTCAATTTTTACCATACACCAAGTAATAATAAAAAAAACAAGTACTATGTATACGTAAGCCGAAATAAGTGAAACGGGAACTTTGTTATTCTGTAATGGCTGAAAATCAAAGGAAAACGTGCTTCTTTGAAGACGTCACACAGTGTTAGTTCTACATACAAGAGAGAGAGGGAGAGAGAAGGAGAGAGAGAGAGAGAGAGAGAGAGAGAGAGAGAGAGAGAGAGAGAGAGAGAGAGAGAGAGAGAGAGAGAGAGTAAGCCAAAGAAAATTAATTTGGGAAGGCAAAAAGGAACAGGCACAGAAAGGGTTCTTTGTGGTAGAGAGAAAGAGAAAGGAGGAAGAAAAGGAAGAGGAGAAGGAGGAGAATGAGGAGGAAGAAAAAATTTGTCATCCTAACAAGGAAAGAAGAAAAAAATGACCTGGGAGAAATGGAAACAATAAAAGTAAAGAAGGAAATGAAAGATGAGAATAGAAGGAGCAGGTGATAATTTGATATCTATAATAATTTCAAGTTGGTGAATCGCAATAGGAAAAAAGAAGGGTCTAAAATAAACAAGAGGCAAGGACCTGATAAGCCCGCTCGTTCATAAGAGGCTGGCTGGTTTGGCGCCGTTCATTAAGTGAGTTTAATTGCGCAGCTGTAATTGCCTAATTCCATTACCTGACAGAGAGAGAGAGAGAGAGAGAGAGAGAGAGAGAGATATATAGGCAGACAAACAAACAATCAGACTGACAGACAGACCGATATACACAGATATGCATACAGACACACATATAGACAGAAAGACAGACAGACATGCAGAAAGACAGACAGACAGAGAGGCCATGACAAACGATCATACAAACAGAATGACGGACAGGCGTAAAATTGGACATTAGTCAGTGTTAATATGCTGCAGCAGAGGATTATGATGATGTGTCATGCACTCTGGAATAGTAATGATGATAATGCAGCTATCTGTCAGAAAGAGAGAGAGAGAGAGAGAGAGAGAGAGAGAGAGAGAGAGAGAGAGAGAGAGAGAGAGAAAGAATGACTAAGATGCAGCCACAGAACACTTAGAAGATATGAATGCACATTAAAACAAACAACAACCCGTCTGAATGTTGAATAGACGGAGGGATGAGTTAAGGCGCCGCACCGCTGTATAGTGAGTGTAGCGGCGAGCTGCCCCACACATAGTAAACATGACCACATGTAACACGAGAACGCTCAACTAAACCGCCGCCAGTGTGGAAGCCATCGGAACAGCGAGTGGGCGGCTCGGGCAGTAGCCGCCACAATCTTCGGACATTCTTCTGTTGACAAATATCCATTCGTGTGGAAAGAGAGTTCATGTACACAAGATATGCATTAACAACACTAGGGATGCTGAACACAAGACCGCCGGAAATTCTAGCTATACACGACCAGAGATATGTATTATATATATATATATATATATATATATATATATATATATATATATATATATATATATATATATATATATATATATCAGTTATCATAAACCGTCGATGTGACAGGAAAATGCTCTTAATGGGCAGCTAGAAAGGCCTATCTGGGGAGGCCCCTTGGCGGTGCGGCGGCGAATAGGCAATAAAACAAGCAGTAATCTTGATAGCCATACTTACCGACGTTCCACTTCAAGTTAGTGAGTGTCAGAGATAAAAAACAGCGAAATACAAGTCGTTATGCTTAGTTCTCGCCATCAGCAGCGCCTTTTTAAACAATTATATAGTTTTCTTATCTCTTCTATTTTAGATTTTCCACTCGCAAACCGTTTTACGACTTGATGACGTGGTATTATAGGGAACGGAGGGAAGGGTCACCCCAGACCTGACACTCAGATAGAGGCCAATACGGCGTGAACGAACTTAAGGCTACTGGAGAGAGAGAGAGAGAGAGAGAGAGAGCAGCCCCCTTCATGCCACTTATATCCCATAATCCCCGCCAAAACAATATAACCAACAATAGAACAACAATGTAACCAGCCCTGTTAATGTAATGAAGCGTGGTGAGTAACGTTCCATTACCTCTGCGTCATCTCCTACTGTTAGTCTCTCCTATGCTGCCTGAACCACAACACTGCAGCGCCAGAATATACTAGACACACCTTTATCCTGGCATATTTTCAACGTGACAAAAATTTTAAAAAAACATATGAAGGAGACAAAATAAGAAAAGGTACAAAATCTATGAAGCCTACAAGTGGCGATCCTCACTTAAAACATACCTGCCTATCTCCACTTATCATACCTATTCATTAGTTTCTCCAGTCTTCTTTTAATCTCTTCAGTAGCATGACGCGTTTCCATATTTATTTTGTTTACTATTTGGTAATTTTATACTGCTTTAAAAACTTATGTGGGGGATTGAAATGGTGATGACTGTGGCCATTAATTTTCTGACCTCCATAGACCCTTTCCTAATGTCAATATAATGGTGTAATTCTACATAAATCTCAAGGTAAAAATGTGTCCCAGAACTGAAGGGGTTAAAGTTTCCTAATGATCTAACACTAACAACCTGATTACTGAGTCTCTTCCATTCATTTGCCACTCTTCAAGTATCATAGGAAAGTGATTAAAATATATCACTGTGAAGTCTATCTTTATCAAACACAAGCCAAACCTCCTCGTATATTACCCACACAGGTGCTAGCGCGTCTACCTATAATGCAGGAGATCCCGGGCTTGAATCTGAATCAGCCAAGGATATTTTTGAACACCTACACTCTCTAAAGTCATGCAGTTCTTACTCACTTCAGCGTATTCATTCTGGTTGCTATTTGGAGATTTTATATAGCTTGAAATACATATGTTGGGATCAGAATAGTAAAGACTCTGGCCATTATTCTTTTGACCTGAATAGACCCTTCCTAATGCAAATAAAATGGTCTGATCGTGCACAAATCTCAAGGTAAAAATGTGTCTCAGTAACGAATAGGTTAGTCTCTTCAATATCAGGACGCATTTCTATATTAATTCTGGTTGCTATTTGGCGATTTTATAAAGTTTCAGAGACACAAGTTGGGATTAAAATAATATATACGCTGGCTCTTAATCTTTTGACCTGCATAGACCCTTCCTGATGCATATAAAATCGTTTAATTGTACCAAAAATCAAGGTAAAAATGCGTTTTAGTTCTGAAGGGGCGAAAATAGTTAGCGGCCACCTGTAACTGCTTAAAAATTTTAAAAAAAAATAAAAAAAAGAGGCGGGGAAAAGAACTGACCGCCTTACTTAATATGCAGAGGCGTAGGTTGGTTGCTACCTGCCCTGCACTAACACACGATCTGTTAAGGTAGTAAGGCGTCTTCTACATGTTGCCAGGTGTTAACTAACTATGTATGGTATAGTTCAAAAGAATAAGAGGCTCTCAACTATCTATCATATTTTATTCGCAGCGAACAGGTTGACTATCCTTGTAGCCATTAACAGGTCAATGCACTTAAACGATTAGAAAATGTCCGGTGTTGTAAGAGATAGAATGTTAATGATACACAATTAATCACTATGATGGATTTTTTTTCTTTTTTTGGCAAGCTATCGAAACAGCAAACCCGGCAGCATATTATCTGTGTGAATATAAAATGTATTTATATTTTCTTTTCCGCAATATCATTTCGTCTTCGTTTATTAATGTATCTCTTCTTCTTCTTCTCCTTTTATGTATCTAACTGTTCTATAATGGACTGTTACTCTGGTAAATCAAGCACGGTTTACACACACACACACACACACACACACACACACACACACACACACACACACACACACACTAATCTATTTCCTATAACAAACATAATGGTGATTGCTTTCTCGCGTCTAGACTTTTACTTTCTCGTCGCCTTTCTAACGGTAAATGGTGATGTTTTTTTTTTTTTGTCTTTTTAAAACATCGGCTTGCCAGACTTCGGGCGGGCGGTCAGGAAGTGTTATATACTTGAAAAAAAAGGACAAGACAAAAAAAAAAAAAGAAAGATAATAAACACGTGCCTCTCCATACACACTTTATCTGCTTGTCTGTCTGATAATCTTCCCGTTTTTATTTTTTCCTCTCTCCGCCACTTTGCCGTTTTCTCTCGTTTTCTCACGTAAAGAGAGGATTTTTCTTTCTTACCAAACCAGAGAGAGAGAGAGAGAGAAAAAAAAAATAAACCTAAACCCTTACCACTGATCACTCCACTGGTCCTGTCAATGCACTACAAACCTACATCTCCTCCTCCTCCTCCTCCTCCTCCTCCTCCTCCTCTTTATTAGCCACCGAAACTCGAGAACGAGAACCACTTACGGGATGCCTACCTCTTTAAGCCTTTCACTGCCATATGTAGCCACTCAGCGCAAAAATTCACCGTGTAAAACCTCTCGCATAAAGGTTGTTGCGGGAAGTCATCAGGGCTCGTATTCTCAAATACCTCTGTGCTTCACCTCCACTATTTCATGACTTTACTTGAATTTAGACAGTTTTTAAGGTGTTTTTTACGGTTTTAGAGACAGATTGACAAGATTTCTACATTATTAACTGGAGAAACACTCTTAAAAAACGCCGCTAACCATCTCTGCGGCCTTGGAAAATAGTCGTGGTGAGAGAGCAAAGCGTTTCTGAATACCGAAACAGGTCAGTCAGTCACTCAATCGATCAGTCAGTCACTTACACCGCAGACTTAGTATTAAATTATTGTTCTTTTCTTTTCCTTGGCCTTCAGGATTATTTTTGTTGGTGGATTTCTTTCTTATCTGTTTTTGCATTAGGTTATTATTAAGACTGAGATTCCTGTACAATGCGGTCAATAAACTATCTATCTATCTATCGGTCTATCTGTATCTATTTACACCCCTCATCATTGTCCATAAACTTGTCTGTCTATATGTTAAAGCTCCCTGTTAAAACTCAGCACTAACACCTTGATCACTGAGGCCACTCGATTCATCAGCCAATCACTCTTCAAGTACCAAGAGAAAAAAAAAAGAAAAATTTGAACAATGGATTTTTCAACGTTTATCCTGAGAGAGAGAGAGAGAGAGAGAGAGAGAGAGAGAGAGAGAGAGAGAGAGAGAGAGAGAGAGAGAGAGTGTGTGTGTGTGTGTGTGTGTGTGTGTGTGTGTGTGTGTATTTCACCTCGGTCGTTTGCTGGTCACCCAGCCAGTCTTCCCATTACGGAGCGAGCTCAGAGCTCATAGACCGATCTTCGGGTAGGACTGAGACCACATCAACACACAACACACACCGGGAAAGCGAGGCCACAACCCTCGAGTTACATCCCGTACCTATTTACTGCTAGGTGAACAGGGGCCACACATTAAGAGGCTTGCCCATTTGCCTCGCCGCTTACCGGGACTCGAACCCGGCCCTCTCGATTGTGAGTCGAGCGTGATAACCACTACACTACGAGGTGTGTGTGTGTGTGTGTGTGTGTGTGTGTGTGTGTGTGTGTGTGTGTGGAGGGGTAAGACTTGGTATATTCACTTACTAAGGCCGTTTGAGATTAAGATGACATTTAAATCTTCGCAAATCACATGGAAAGGAAAATATTGCTAAGTTCTGTATATTCTCCCTTGCATGGCCCCTCGCTTCTCCTCCTCCTTCTTTACCTCCTTTCTCCACTCTAATTTCAGCACCCTTAGGTCATCATGATAAGATCAGGGACACTGGGTTAGATATTTATATTTTATGGCGCTCTCTCTCTCTCTCTCTCTCTCTCTCTCTCTCTCTCTCTCTCTCTCTCTCTCTCTCTCTCTCTCTCTCTCTCTCTCTCTCTAATCTAAAATATAGTCCATGAAACCTCACGATAGAAAGGAGAAAATTGAAAATACCCGCAGGTTCCTTTAAGATAGAAAGATGGCGAGGCAGTGAAAGTTGAGGGAAGAGAATGCCTGCAGCAGATCAGAGGAGACGGGGTTGTGGAGCTAGGCATAGGTGAGTGTGGAGGTGGTAAAGGGGCGGCAGAAGGGGTAAAGGTACGAAAGGTGGCTCGGCGTGGCTTTGTACTGCTGGCCAAGTGGGCATCTCGTCCCGCTAGTGTGAGTTTTATAGCTCTGGCAAATCCACGTTCTTTGGATCTCACGTCTGGCCAGCATCGCCCTCTCTGCTACTGGGTACAGAATCCTTTCGCTTTTATTGAAGCTGTGCAGTTAAAACTCACACACTTGCTACCCACGGCGAGAATAAATAAAAACTATGTAACTGCGGCAAACAAAAATAAGAGGAATTGATGTAGGAAGGTTATTTGTGTTAGTGGTAGGTATGCAAGGTCGTCAGGTTAAAGAAGTGTAAGAGGTGTAGAGTGGAACACTGACAGCAAATGGGAGGAAAAGGTTACGGTTACGGAACACGTCCCAGCCCTGCCCACGGAAGTGAATAGGTGACGTAAAACTGCGGGTGATAAAATTGATGGACTTGAAATACGCACGTAGATATGTAGGTATGTAGGTATGTAAGTATGTTTGTGCATAGTGGGAGTCGTAAAGTAGGTAAAGGAGGAAATTGTTGAGTGGAAGATTTACAGCGCATAGAAGGAAAAAAGGAGGAAAATTTACATTAGTACACGAAAATTAACAAGCTGTATAAGAGAGAGAAAAAGGGAGAGAGAGAGAGAGAGAGAGAGAGAGAGAGAGAGAGAGAGAGAGAGAGAGAGAGAGAGAGAGAGAGAGAGAAGCACTAGAGATAAACATATGGCTGAGAGATCATAAAACAGAAAACTCGATATAGAAATAAAAAAAAAAAACACGGGAGCAAAAAACAAAAACATAAGGGAAATTAAAATAGAAAAAATCAAGCTAATATCAATCACGAGCGTCTAGATACTGAGAAAAAAAAAAAAAAGAACTCCCTCACTGCGTCCATACACCTTTCTGATCCCTACTCCTCCTCGGGCTCTCCTCGTCTATTTCTTTTGTAATCGCCTGAGTGAGTTCCCCCGACAGGCCCGCACAGGAGAGACATCCCTATGAAGGCGCTAGTCCGCAATTACCAAGGAGCGCTTAAGTGGTGGCGAAACTCCCTGGTAGAAGCAAGAGAAGAGAGAAGGGCAGCAGTAAAAGTGAAGCTTGATAAGACTTCTTGTTTATTGCTTCCCCACAGCCCCGCTAAATTCCATTACAGAAGGGTTCGGTTGTTGAGAAAGAGAGAGAGAGAGAGAGAGAGAGAGAGAGAGAGAGAGAGAGAGAGAGAGAGATTCACGCTACTTGTACATCTATCCCACCTATTTGCCAAATCCCTAAATGACCCACACACACACACACACACACACACACACACACACACATGAAATACCTACGATAGAAAACAACAAATAAATGCGTCACTCAATCCATTTATCTATTTCTTTTCCAAAACTGATCACCAACACATTCACGTACGCAATGATTCAATTTAGTCACAAAACACAAAGAACTGCATTTAGATCCTTCTCAGATTAGAACACCGGTGACCACGACCATAACCATAACCAGCAGAGCGCATCAATGAAAGCTTGTAACTCGAACACATATTATCTGCTTTTTTCCTCCCTAACGTATTCGCATCCCATCTACAGAGAATGGAAACTGCATTGGTGAGGAGTAAAACAAGTCATCAATGTACCTACTAACGTTATCTGATCAATGTTTCTCCTCGGATATAAAGCCGCACTTTGAAATCAATTGCCCACTGACTTGCCCCTATAGTAACGCAATGATGATACTTCCAATACTTTGCTGCCTGCTGCTACATTACTAAAAGTTATTAATGAACATAAGTAACAACACTTATTGCAATTGATAGGCAAGAAAGACAACTCATATATACTTTTTTTTTCTTCCTATGACTGGCAGTATTTCTAGGAGAAATATCAAGATCACTATGAAACAACACTAGTCAACGTTTTGTGAAAGTATAATTATATTTTCTTTTCCTCTTCCAAATGCGGCACAATATGAGTTTGTTTCATGAGTGCGTCCGTCCTTGGTAAGACGCCTTGATTCTTGAAAACCATTCGAGTCAATAAGAAATTGTAGTATAGACCAACAAGAGTACCAATTACACACATGAATTAACTTCTTACACACCCCGTCCATAAACAAGATAAGGAACACACACCTTCTTTAATTAAGGTTAATACGAAAATGATTAACATTGAAAGCAAAGGAGTATAGATAATGAAGGTGATGATCAAAAACCAATATGAAACACTAAAGCCTCATAAGTGGTTAGAGTGGGCGATGCTACTTTGACACACTGAGACTAAGAAAAGTATAGACAGTGCAATAAAGTATGTAGTATTTTAACTCCTCCTTTACAATTACTCCTTACGAGGGTGCAATTGAAACCGATAAAATACCAAGATTACGAGAAACAAGTACCACTCAAAATATATGGCAAGATTACAATGTTAAGTGATTCGTACTTCTCTCCATAAATATAATTATTTTTTTCTTACAGAGCTGGTCATTCAGAAAATTCGTATTATTATCATTACGTGTTCAATGGCTGTATAGTAACATCAGGAGTGATAGGATTGGTGGTGGTAGTAGTAGTAGTAGTAGTAGTAGTAGTAGTAGTAGTAGTAGTAGTAGTAAGAAATAGAGAAAACCAGAAAATAATCATTCATCTGACTGTTTATAGAAAGTGTTCATGTCATTTTTATCCACAAGACCCATCCACTTCACAGCTGATCCGACGGCTTCCTAGGCATCATTAATATTTTTTTTTCCCCAGCAGACTGTTTGCCGGTTCGCTCCTTCATAGGGATAAAGGTCATGTCCCGTCCAGCCGACACAACCCGTTACTCGCCTTAACCACAAACACCAAACTTGAATAAAGAGTGAACACATACAGACGTCGTTAGGAAGTACATTAAACTCCATCTACGGCTGATACTCTTAATAGGAAGTAGCTTGATAGCGAGACTTTCCCCTCTTGCTAGGAATTTTTGGAGAGAGAGAGAGAGAGAGAGAGAGAGAGAGAGAGAGAGAGGTTTGGCCCATAGTGCCGTGCTGCCGCTGAGGCCAAGTACCGTGCCTGGCTTGCTTTAAAGAGGCATCCCAATGCCAGAACCAGGCAAAGGCACAGAGAGGCTACAGCACGCATGACAGCCACTCAGGTGTGGGCCAGGGATGAGTGGAAGGCGAACATAAGGAGCAAACTGAGAGGTGGTCAGGTCGGGTGCAAACGTTGGTGGAGCCTCGTCAAGGAGCAGCAGGGTGAGACGCGAGGGTGTTCGGTGCCTGCTCTCACCCGGCCAGACGGTAGTGTGGCTCAAACTGCCAGAGACAAGGCGAACCTCCTCGCCGCCCACTTCGCCGCAAAAATGTGCATTCCTGAACCTGACAGAACGCCTCAGATGCTGCCGCAGATAGTGACTGAAAAGCTCATAAGTGTAGAAACCAGTGAAGCAGAAGTGAAAGTGCTACTCAGAGACCTGGATGACAAGAAGGCAGTGGGACCTGACAGCATCAGCCCCCGCCTACTTCGACAGTGTGCTGAGGAGTTGGCGCGCCCTCTCGCCGCCATCTTTAATCATAGTTTAAGGAGTAGCACATGGCCTGCCTTGTGGAAAGTGAGTAGTGTGGTGCCGCTTCACAAGAAAAACTCAAAAACCGAAACTAAAAATTACCGTCCTGTGTCCCTGCTGCCGGTGCTCAGTAAAGTGTTAGAAACTATAGTGGCCTCGAGACTTACGCAGCATCTTGAGAGACACCACCTGCTGAGCACCAGGCAGTTCGGCTTCAGGCAGGGAGGTCGGCGGCAGACCTGCACCTGCAACTCTCGAGTGAGTGGAGTGCTACCTTGGACAAGGGCAAGGCCACCCTTGTCGTCGCTCTCGACATTGAAGGGGCCTTTGACAAAGTTTGGCATTCTGCGCTCGTCACGAAGCTCCGTGCTGTCGGCGTGGACGGGCCGCTCCTTAATCTCCTCGAGAGTTACCTGAGGGACAGACACTTCAAAGTGACCGTCAATGGGCGTGATTCTAGGCTTCAGCCCATCAGAGCGGGTGTCCCTCAGGAAGCTGCCTTGGTCCCCTGCTCTGGAACGTTTATATTAACGACCTGCTGCACCTCGTCCCGAGCACGAGCATACGCGGATGACCTCACCCTGTCTCTCTGCTACGGACCTGAGGAAGAAGACGCCGCTGTCAGCATGCTGAACGCCACACTGAGCCGCATCGCAGCATGGGGCAAAAAGTGGCAGGTTCAGTTTGCTGCACATAAGACACAGCTGCTCGCCATCTCCAGATGCAGGACCGCCCCTCGCCTTGTCTTCCAAGGCGACACGCTGACTCCGCAGGACGAGGTGGAGGTGCTGGGGGTCACTTACGACAAGAAGTTGACCTTCAGATCCCACATAGAGCAGCTCGCCAGGGAAGCCTCAGGGAAGCTGGCATCCCTGAGAAGGATGTCACATCTCCTGGACAGCAGGGGAATGGAAGTCCTCTACAAGGCCCAGGTTCGCTCGTCCCTAGAATACGCGTGCTTAGCGTGGGGGGCGCGGCCAGCATGCATCTGGAGTTACTGAACAAGGTCCAGGAGCGGGCAGCAAGGCTCATTAGCGAGGCCGGACACCAGCCAACATTGCAAAGTCTCCAACACCGGCGTGACGTGGCGGGACTCACTGTAATGTTCAAGGTGCAGCTGCAGGGTGTGCCGCACCTTCAGTCACTCCGGCAGCCTCCCGACAGGCCCAGGTCGCTACTAGAGCCGTCACCTCAGCTCCGGGGGAACTGCTACAACCCCGCTGTAGGACGTGGCACCACCAACGGCAGTTCGTTCACACTTACGTGGGGTTGTGGAACAAACTGATAGCCAGTGAACAAAACTGTGATCATTTTGACAGACTTACAACACAAAAGTTCAAATGTACAGTTAACCAGTGGCTGATAAACTACAGACAGCAGTGATATATATATATATATATATATATATATATATATATATATATATATATATATATATATATATATATATATATATATATATATATATATATATATATATATATATATATATATATATATATATATAGAGTGATATATTTAAAATAGGCAACATTAACTATGTAACCTTTAGTCTCCAAGTTGTCACTATAAGCTATGTAAGGTAGTGGTGACATACTCTGTAAATATGTTGTAAACTGTATAAATAAAAAAAAAAAAAAGAGAGAGGGAAACTCCAATCCTGCGCTTAATGGACGAAAAATCTCTCCTGAATGAGAGAATCCTCTTAAGGTGACATTGGCGTCTAGTATTAATAAACGCCACAGACCAGATAAACTCGGTTCTCACAGTTTAATGACCCGTGGACGACAGCCGGAGTCTGTCGAGATTTCCCTTTCACCTCATATATGTCAGTAAAGGCTGGCCGGAGGCTGCACCTTTCTGCCGCTAATAATAAGTGGTATCCAAGAACGACTCTGCTTCCAATGAATAAATAAATAAATAAATGAATAAATAAATGTTTCGTATGAGTGTTGTGAGTGCTTGGTGACGAGACAAACTTAGAATGACGGGACACAAAATCTATCCACCCAAAATTCATGATCTGTGTGAAAAGAGAGTGAAAAGAGTGATTTGGCTAATGTATGTGTTTATCATAATGTATAGAAGTTGTAAGAACTAATGTTTGAATGTAAATCTCTCTCTCTCTCTCTCTCTCTCTCTCTCTCTCTCTCTCTCTCTCTCTCTCTCTCTCTCTCTCTCTCTCTCTCTCTCTTCCCGTTTCCTTATCAATATGGTATTTTTTGTCTCTTACTACAAACAAATTAATGCAATCAACATGACACACACATAAAAAGGAGAGAAAAAAAAGCTACTGAGCTGTATTGAAACCTTCTAATTGGTCTGGGCGGCGGATGGCACGGCGGAGTAAAAAGGAGGAAAATTGCGCACCAATGAGAGGGCAAGTTGGTTGGTCATTAAATTATCATAAAACTAAATAAAGAAGTGGTGCAATTCCTCTCGCCAGTACGTATGACGGATGCCGGGAAGGGAATGCTGCTGGCTGCTGGACAGATGACAAGGGGGTGGAAGAAAGAGATCTTTTACCTCAATATATCCACTACATGCCAACGGTGTGGGGAGGTTCTCACTTAACGCATGGGGAGGGAAACTACAAGGAAGGGAAGAACTAAGCCTGAGGTACTCCGTCTAAAGTAACGAAATGGTTACTCAACTAATTTCTACGCCACTAACATGAATTGAACCACAATGAACAACTAAAAATGATCATGAAGGAATGGGATATGAAATTTAAACAGAGAAACAGGTAGGAGTCTTGTTATTCCTGTTCCTGAATGGCTCTCAAACGGCAAGCCAGTTCTAATTGTTATTACCCTATTAACAATTGAAAATGGTCTTCCTTCACCTCCAATCTCGCTCCCATTACCCTGCAACACGCATGGAACACTCACCTCCTTCCAGACCAGCGGAGGTAACCTGAAACCTTCAGATATCACTAAAAGAGGCCAATTACTACTTGCCACGCTCCACGAATCACACATATAGTACCAACACTCATTCACTGTTAAGACAACACTGCCACCTGATAATGATTGCCATATCGAAAGTTTTGAATCTCTTAGCATTAAAATGGGAATATAGATCAGCTAAAAGGAAGCATTGGAGAAAATATGTGTTATAAAGGTACACTATGCGATAAGTGTATAACGAAGGTGTTCGTAATTGCCAGTAAAAGGGCGAGGGGAGGCAGGGTTCTCGCTGATAGGGTGACTCAAAGTGGCGCGATGTTTGAATCCACGACATGTGACAGTTAACGTGATGTTTTTGTGAAGACCGTTTGTTCTCTCTTCATAATGTTGGTAAATGAATGATGCTCCATTGTCACTAACACTACTCCTACTAATCGTACTACTATTAATATCACCATCACCATCACCATCACCATTCCACTACTAATATTTCTACTACTACTACTACTACTACTACTACTACTACTACTACCATTACTCTCATTAACTTCTATCTTCACCTTATTTTACGTTCATTTCTGCCTAAGTGTGCCAGGATGACCAATAAATCATTAGTGTCTACAAAAAATAACAAAAGGTGCAACATTCTTTTTTACAGGTAAACATTTCTCTTATAGAGAACTTTTTTTCCTCCCTTTTCGTAATGAGTAGCGATGTTAGTCTCTCAACGTAACGTACACCCTGCCAAGCGAATACGATACTTCCCACAGATAAGTATTTGTTACATTCACTTATGAACAACATACATATATCTCACATACCAAAATTACCATTACAAATCATGTTTTTCCCTCTTTTCACTACAGTAGCTTAGAAATACAAGTTAATTTCTACGTGTTCAAAGATCCGCTTCATTATCTTCATGTGTAGCGTGGCTAAATGCTGGCTATTCGTACACATGACAGGCAATGATGAGGGTAATAAGCGGAAAGGAGACGTTAAGGAGTCTGAGGATGTACCAGGCTGAGCTGGAGGCGGGGTGGTGAAGGGAGGACTGCCAGTGGGAGCCTGCCAGGACGTATACAAACAGTTACTTGCCAACACTGAAGCCTGGGGATGATGCAGCAACCCTTTACCACACCTGCAACCTGCCCTCTCTTATTACTTCCACCATACCTGCCTAAATGCCACGTTCACTACCACAATGATGCGTTCTCCTCTGGTTGCATTCATCACTCTCCCTCTCGCCAACGCCTCACTATCGCGACTGGCTGACACCTTCACCATCAATTATTGTTCATTTTTTCTTCTTTTAAGCCTGCAAGGTATTTACTAAGTGCTACAAAGAAGTAAAGGGAAAAATATCCATTGAATGTCTGTTCCATGAATTGTGATAAGAGAGAGAGAGAGAGAGAGAGAGAGAGAGAGAGAGAGAGAGAGAGAGAGAGAGAGAGAGAGAGAGAGAGAGTAGTTTGAGTTATCGGAGGGTGGAAACTCAGAGACAGGCACGAAACTTCTGGACGACACCCAGAACAGCAACAGGATTTCGTCCCCGCCGTTGTCCTCATGCCTCAGCCGCAGCAGACCGGCCTAAGGGAAGGTGTTTCTCCTATACCGACCAGTTAAGGCGACACAGACACGAATACATTATCGCCTCTTGCAACCGCTTTCCACATCCCAGCGCAACACAATACACTTCCCCTTCACACAGCATTGTTAAGAACCTGTACTTATCTCGCACGTTCTACAAAAGTATACCCTACATCCGTCCTCCTCTCTGGCCTTCCTACTCTCTCTCTCCTCTCTCTCTCTCTCTCTCTCTCTCTCTCTCTCTCTCTCTCTCTCTCTCTCTCTCTCTCTCTCTCTCTCTCTCTCTCTCTCTCTCTCTCTCCACGACTTGCAGCCTGCCATGTCCAACGCTCATTTAGAATCTTTGCCTTAGCCACGCCTCTCCCTCTCCTTCCCCGCCACGTCGTCTGGCCTCTCTGTGCTCTGTATCTCTTCTATGTCTTCGTTACTAAACCCTCCGCTGTGTCCTTTGACAATTCCCTGACAAAAGAGGAATCTAACTGTAAATGCACCATTTTTTAGATAGACAGACAGATAGACACACACACACACACACACACACACACACATAAACACACACACACAACACACACACACACACACACACACACACACACACACACACACACACACACACAGAGAGAGAGAGAGAGAGAGAGACTGGAAAAGTGAAGGACCTCAGTCACCGTCACCGCTGAGACAAGGAAATCAGCCCCCTAGAATCATAAATAAAGTTGTCGGCAATGACAGGGAGTGAGGGAGGGAGTGAGGGAGGGAGGGAGGGAGACAGTTTACTATAAGATGGAGTAATAAAAAGCCTCATCTCACTATCATTGGCCTTTCTTAACTGCGAAGAACACAACACACGACACGACCTTACCAAGACACAATAAGATTGAAGCTATAGGAGAGTTTTTACACTTCGATGACTATTTTGTTGAAGGCAGTAACTTTTAGAGCAGAGAGAGAGAGAGAGAGAGAGAGAGGGAGAGGGTGGCTGAGGTGGTGCGAATATGCTAAGACTAGAGACGAGGAGGAGTATATATGGGAGAAGGATGCTGGAGTTTTGGAAAGCAGGTCTCTCTCTCTCTCTCTCTCTCTCTCTCTCTCTCTCTCTCTCTCTCTCTCTCTCTCTCTCTCTCTCTCTCTAACTGGCCAGGATATAGAGATGGGGAAACAAAACAAGCTTTAATGATGCTGTGAAAGAAGACAACATTATAATAAATGAGACTTAGGAGTGAGGAAGGTGCACGGTAAGACTGATGACTCTGGGGAAGGCTGATCCGCTGTGGCGACCCGTAAAGGAAGTAGCAGGGAAAAGAAGTGGTGTTACTGAGGACTATCTTCTCTAAAACTTACACCAGAGATTATTTTCATATTTAAAACACGTCATTCTTCTCATCCAACCTCTTAATTAGTTCCTCATCTTGCATTCTTTTATTTTATGCTCTCTTTTCCGACACAGTTACCCAGCAATAGACCATATCTCCCTAAATATATATATATATATATATATATATATATATATATATATATATATATATATATATATATATATATATATATATATCCTCTTAACCCTTTCAATACTGGGACACATTTGTTCCTTGAGATTTGTGTACGATTACACCATTTTATTGACATTAGCAAGGGTCTATGGAGGTTAGAATATCAATGGACACAGTCTTCACTATTCTAATTCCCAACATAAGTTTCTGAAGCTGTGTAAAATCACCAAATAGTAAGCAGAATGAATACGGAAACGCGTCATGGTACTGAAGGGTTTAAGCATATTTAATGTACTATTGATTACCTTTTACTTCAACAATCTCGACCTCTAGAACATCTGGATTCTCATTAACACTTACAGTCAACCTTTAAGACATAAAAACCGGAATTCCTACAACTTATTTGCATTTCAATTAGCAAAGAAACTGACAGCCCAGACGTCTGGTCACACTGCACGCCTGTATACATGGAGAGACGAGTTCTGGAAGCGTGAATGGAAATGAGTAACCAGGAGAAATTAATCTAGTTTCCACCTGACGATGAAAAGGAGAATGATGGAAGGAACACTGTGTAAACGCAAGACACGAGAGAGAAAGAGCAGCTGAGTAGGTTCGCGGAAAGCTCTTTATCCTGCGAAGGAACAGAAGGTACAAAGGATAGAAATGAGACAAAGAGCTTCATGAATCATTATTCTTGATGGAGGCAACCTCCGACTATGATTAGTGAACCGGCACGCTATGCTAAGTACCTCATTGTGACCGTATTATCTCAGCCATTTACTTTCAAAAGTGGTTTTTGAGCTGGGACTTAAGTCTCTCTCTCTCTCTCTCTCTCTCTCTCTCTCTCTCTCTCTCTCTCTCTCTCTCTCTCTCTCTCTCTCTCTCTCTCTCTCTCTCTCTTGTATGTGGAAGTGTGTTTCGACTATATACTTTTTTTTCAAAGGAGAGAAAAAAGCTTCGTCTGAATTACTGCCTCTCCTGGTTGGGTTTATGGCCGCGACGTGTAGCTTCACATCACCTCGCCCGGCAGTTGATACAAGGACTCGCCACAGGTCGCCCTCTTAATTGTGCCCTGCGGTTACTCCATTCCCTCTCTCTCCGTTTCTTTCTCTTTCACACTTCACTAGTTATTCAGTGACTGCATATTATCGATGGAGCCCATATAGCAATAAACGACACTGGCTATACAGAGCCTTGCTTCTCAATAGCTCTGTTGAATCCATCCAATACGGCAGCTTATCTTATCCATCTCAGCGCAGGACTTGCTGTGTTCATTTAATGGATGGCTAAAGGACCAGTTTTTCTTTTATTTCGTCATATGTAAGAATATTTATGTTTTCCCTTTTTTTTTTTACTATGTGACGTGCCTAGTGGATAAAGAAAAGTGTGTTGTGGCAGGGTATGGTCGGGTCCGTTAGGCAAGAGAAAGAGGGTGTTGAATGTTCAGTGTAGCGTGGCGATTGGTGTCAGTAAGAGGCTAAGGTAGGTGGGTAGGTGGGTAGATAGGTAGGTAGATAGACAGATGGGTAGGTAGGTAGGACCTTGTTACCCTTTCAATACTGAGACGCATTTCTGTCAAGATTTTTGGTTATCATTAGACGATTTCATTTGCATTAGGAAGGATCAATGGAGGTGAGATTAATGGCCTGAGTCTTTACTATTTTAATCCCTACTTGAGTTTCTGAAGCTGTGTAAAATCGCCTAACAGTAACTAGAATGAATACGAAGACTGACGGAGAGACGGTACTAAAAGGATTAATGCCTAAGAATCACAGCATCCATTATTGCACTTGTCTATCGAAGCATTAATATAATTTGTAGGAACCTAGAAGAAAATAAACAATAATGAGCTCCTGTATAACTTATAGGGCGCAATAATGATGGAGTAAGAGCAAAGTAACCCTGACATCAGAAGGAAAGACAGTAGGAGCAGGACGTTGATTGAAGCTTATCGATCGAAAAGCACGGAGGAAATAAAGAGGCAATATTGTAGGTCAGGCGTCTTGTGGGTCAGATCTTTAAACTCTACCTACAGTTGCCTTCACGGAGGTAAATTAGGGCGCTTACTTGCAGAACGTCGCAGCAACGATACAGTGACGGCGGCGGCGGCAGTTGTGGTGGTGGCGGCACTTAGCCAATCTCCCAATCAGCCAGCAAATGACATACAGCGGGATGGAGAGAAGAGAGAGAGAGAGAGAGAGAGAGAGAGAGAGAGAGAGAGAGAGAGAGAGAGAGAGAATCTCCAACCTTCTGGACGCCAAAGGACTGGAGTTGCTCTACAAGTCGCAGGTCCGCTCCTCCTTGGAATACGCCTGCCTTGCCTGGGGCGGCGCGGCCAGCAAACATCTCGCTCTCCTGGACAAGGTCCAGGACCGAGCGGCGAGGCTCATCAGGGAGAGTGAGCTCGGCTTCCACCCTACACTGCACACCCTCCAACACCGGCGGGACGTGGCGGGCCTCACCGTCATGTTCAAGGTGCAGCAGCAGAGGGTGGCTCACCTGCATGAACTCCAGCAGCCTGCCCGACAGGCCGAGATTGCCACCAGAACCGTCATCCGTGCCCCTGGGGAGCTGCTCCAGCCCAGGTGCAGAACGTGGCACCAACAAAGGCAGTTCCTCAACACGTATATCGGCTTGTGGAACGCTTTTGTTGCTGTGCAAGCGAGTGTAGAGGGCTGCTGGTCCACGCAGCAGTT
>NC_059269.1:8883628-8893628 GCF_017591435.1 Portunus trituberculatus | reverse complement strand
CCAAAGTTGTGCCAGTTTACAAAGGAGGTGATCAAACTATTCATTCTAATTTTAGACCTATTTCCATCCTTTCAAGTTTTAGCAAATTTTTTTTTAATTGTAGTAGATAGATTAATTAATTATATCTCAAAATATTATATTCTCTCTAATGATCAATTTGGTTTTCGCTCTAATTATTCATCTGAACATGCTTTGCACTTCCTTTGTAAAAACATGTACAAAACCATAAACAACAAATATTTTCAAATATCAGTATTTTACGATCTCTCCAAAGCTTTTGACACAATATCTCACAACATCTTGATAGAAAAACTAAAACTCTACATGAATGGTTCATAAGCTACTAAAGTTCTAGGAAGCAGAGCACAGTGTATGAAGGCTCCACATCATCTCTCGCTCCGATTGATTATGGGGTGTCTCAAGGATCAATTTGGGGTCCCATTCTCTTTCTACTATATATCAATGATATTACTCGTAGCTCTGGTCTATGTAAATATATCCTATTCGCCGATGACACCACTATTTATATCCAGGGACAAGACCTTAATGTTATAAAAAATACCTTAAACACTGAACTTCAACACCTTTTTAATTGGATAAAAAACCAATAAACTAACTCTCAAAATTTCCAAAACTCATTCATTACATGGTATTTTCTCCAGTTATGTCACAGTCACCCAAGATTGATATTTCCATTTACAATATTTGCTTGAACAAGTTGATGAATGTAAGTTTATAGGTGTCATTGTCATTGTTGAAATGGAAATCTCACATAGCCATGCTTAACACTAAACTTAACAAATTAAAAGGAATATTAGTCAAAGTTAGGATTGATATCACAACTGATTGTCTTCATCAAATTTATCTATCCTTAGCTTATCCATACTTACTTAATTGTTCATCTGTTTGGGGAGGAGCATTTGACACTCATCAACAACATTTTTATTACTCAGAAAAAGTTGCTACGTGTTATGACCTTCAGTCACCGATATGCCCACATTGATCCCCTATTTAAAGATCTAAAACTCTTAAAATTTCAAGACATTGTAACTTTCCAAACTGTATCATTTGTCCACAAATCATTATCTTTCCCAAATATTACAAGAGACTTCCAACGCGTAGCACCGGCCAGGAATACAAAGTACCCCAATAATGTTACCATCCCATTATGTAGGACATCGCATGCCAAACGGCGTCTTTCCAGTAGAGGAGCCTCCCAGTGGAATCTTCTACCACGGGAAATCAAAAACACTACAACAAAAACACTTTTTGAAAATAAAGTAAAAGGAATATTCTTTGGAGAAAATTGATAAAAATATGTATACATTTTTATTTATTTATTTTTTTTATTTATTTATTTATTTATTTTTTTTTTTTTTTTGTATGTGTAGGTATATGCCATTGCCATGCTGCCTTACATCCGAACTTTTCATGAATAACTTAAGCTGTTTTGATGTCTGGGTTTTTTTTCACTTTTTATAATTTTTGTTACGATTGTCATTGTTATTTTTATCATAACTGTTCTCTTTATTATTCGTCAAATCCCCAAATTACTTTATTTTTCTAAATCTATTTTCATTGCTCTGCATCTTCTTTAGTATTTACTTATTTAGATTTTCATGTGATGGTTATTTCTAATGGTACTCCATGAGTATTATTACTTATTATTATTATTATTATTATCATTATTATTGTTATTATTATTATTATTATTATTATTATTATTATTATTATTATTATTATTATTATTATTGTGTTTTTATATTTTTCTCTATTATTATTGTCCTTATTAGTATCATTATTATTGATCGATGTTATCATATTTTAGTTAGAAATATTTCCTCTTCTTCTCATCATCACTATTACCATTACTTTTATTTTTGCTTTATTAGTTCTACTATTATTCTTTAATTTCATTTATGTTATTTTTGCTGTTGTTGTTGTTGTTGTTGTTGTTGTTGTTGTTGTTATTATTTCTATTCTTTTATTATTATTATTTTTATTATTATTGATAACTTGTTTGTTATTGTTATTATTATTGTTAATTTGTTCATTCATTATCATTATATTATTATTGTTATTATATTAATATATTATTATCATAATTGTCATTACTAGTGTTTGCGGTTTGTACTAGGCCTTGGCACTGAATTCAATTGTGACATTGTTTGTTTGTTTTTTTCTTTTGGTCTGTAAAACAGCCTCGGCTCAACAGACCTTTGTCCATTATGTAATCAATGTTATATTATGTTAAGTTATGCAGTACACATGAGCCAATAAATGTATCAGTATCAGTATCTCTCTCTCTCTCTCTCTCTCTCTCTCTCTCTCTCTCTCTCTCTCTCTCTCTCTCTCTCTCTCTCTCTCTCTCTCTCTCTCTCTCTCTCTCTCTCTCTCTCTCTCTCTCTCTCTCTCTCTCTCTCTCTCTCTCGTGTCATTTAACTACTTTCCATTTTTCCTCATTTTTTTTTTGTCATATTCTTACTTTCTCCATATGTCCTATACCATATAATTACTATACTTTCTCTTTCCCCCTCCTCCTCTCTCTCTCTCTCTCTCTCTCTCTCTCTCTCTCTCTCTCTCTCTCTCTCTCTCTCTCTCTCTCTCTCTCTCTCTCTCTCTCTCTCTCTCTCTCGTTTCTTCTTCTCCTTCCTCTTGTTTTTCCCTTTCTTCATGTCCTTCTTCTTCTTCTTCTTCTTTTTCTTCTTCTTCTTCTTCTTCTTCTTCGCTGTTCTTATTTCGCCGATCACTTCACGACTACTACCAACAATTACATATAAGACATCTATATTTCTCCCTCCCCAAGTTCAGTGCAGCAAATAATCTAGTCCTAGTATCATACAGAGCGACACGATAATCTTAGGATATACGAGACAGTTCACCAACACGCAGCCTCTCTTTACCACTAAACAGTTTCATCATCTAGTTGTGATATCGTACACAGTCTTTCGGAAAACCTTATGGATTCACTGGAATATAATACGCACTAAACGTCTCTGAACTGCCGTTTTAAACACTTCCGAGTTCAGTGCAGGCGGTAGAACATTGAAGATTAAGGCATTTGCTTAGCCTGTAACGATCCTTGATACAAGTCGTTCGGCCCCGTGGTGAAGAACTGTGTCTTAATATCAGGTGCTACACTAACACAGGGAAGTAATTGCTCTCCACCAGAACGTTGAGCATAGCATGTGCCGTGATGTAAACACCTGTTATAGTATGGCTGTCCCGCGGTAACCCCTATCCATTTTAACCCATTGGTCTTGATAGCAGGTCTTAGGGATATAAATATTCTTCAGTGCGTAGACGGCCGGTACGTTGCGTCACATCGCTCTCCTCCTACTTTGAAGTCTGTAGAACCCTGCCAAGTGCTGAATGTGCTAACTAAAAGATCGTGTACTTTGGTGTTATGTCTTATGTACTGACTGACTGACTGACTGACTGACTGACTGACTGACTGACTGACTGGCTGACTGATTGACTGATTACTACGTGCGTTTCTGATGGCTTTAGGACAAAGGCATAAATGTTTATCTCTTATGATGTTTAACCCAAAAAAACATAAAAGAAATAAAAGATAGGAATACAGCCAGGGTCAAAATGAAATAACAGAGAAATAACTTGTAGGAGCAACAGCAAATACGAAACTGCAAAGGTTCCTGAGGCACGTGAAATATAGGAAAATATCCTGAAATGTCGACAGAAAGGTGAGCGTATAAAATTTTATCTGGTGTGGAATAGAGGAGGAAAAATCGGCTGCAATATGTTGTGTCCATAAATGTGTCTACCTTCATGTAAAACAGAAAAATAAGAATAATAGTTCGCGCTAAGGTTTCGGAAATATAAGATGTTAAATAATAGCAATTTGAAACGAGGGAACATGGGCCAAGTAACGTACAATGAAAAGTTTAACGGAGGGAAAACGTGTAATAGATATGAAGCCCTGATCAGATAATGACCGGTTATTTTTTCACGATCTTATACCTCAGAACGTGGCAATTTACACCACCAAGTCTGGCTGACTACCCAAGTGAAACCCAATACATCGTGGTGTCTTCCACGCACCGTCAGCTTAAAAGGACTTCAGCACAACTACTAACGATTGTTCAGAAAAAAAAATGTAATAGCTTTGATACTACAAACACAGCGATGCTTCATTTAAGTCACTAATGTTGTTTTTATAGATAAGGTGATTTAAAACATTAGACATATTAATGGACGGAAATGATACGTTGGAGTACGCAGTATACAGGGACAGCCTCTTGTAGGACTGACGGATTATTTCATTGTGTTCTTAACCTCTTCAGTACCATGACGAGTTTCCATATTCATTCTGCTACCTATCTGGTGATTCTATACAGCTTCAGAAACTTATGTGGTGATAAAGAAAGAGTGAATACTGGTCATTAATCATCTGAAGTCCATAGAGCCTTCCTAATGTAAATAAAATCGTCTAATCATACCCAAAACTCATGGTAAAAATGTGTCACAGTCCTTCACGATGGGCGAGTGACGGGGTGACGCTGCCGCTCAGACAAAGGGGGAATCAATGGTAGTTCTTGTAAACATGACCACAATGTCCTCGTTACACTTAGTAATGTATAGCAAATCGTGTCGAGGGGAACCACTTTTTGGCGCGTCAAGTGTTACTGCTACGCCCTGAACAGTGGTGCCATTTACCAGAGGAGGTGTGGGCGACAAACACGCTCGTACACCATATATTGTTATGACGATAAAAACTTGAAAATTGGGCTAAAATTCATGCAGAAAGTCGAAAGGCTTCTAATAAAAAAAAATTCACCTCCACCTCAACTTGGATACTATTTTAAAACTGCATGACATACTGTACAGTGTGTGTGTGTGTGTGTGTGTGTGTGTGTGTGTGTGTGTGTGTGTGTGTGTGTGTGTGTGTGTGTGTGTGTGTGTGTGTGTGTGTGTGTGTGTGTGTGTGTGTGTGTGTGTTGCCTATCAATCATAATTTAATCCATATAAGAGGCTGGATGTTCTCGACTTCTCACGTACACATAAATACAAACATATGATATCATGTCAGTCCTGTTCTTCCTGTCATCACATTTGTCAACAAGGTAAGCTCTTATACACAGGACAGATGTTGGCGGAACCTGATAATCGTCCACCTGACACACCCTGTATTTGGAATGTGAGGAAGTATCATGAGCTCATCGTTAACCTAATTCGTTATTTCGTTACCTATTTCGCTATCCTTACTAACCACTGTAGCTTTCCTATTGTGCCTCCTTAAGGTATTACAAAGTTAGCTATCACTGCAGGGCATAAAACAACCACAGAATTCATAGCGTTATTACTTTTTACGAGAGACAAAAGGACAAGACGGCAATAATAGCAAAACTGCGGCTATTAATTGGCGACTGTAACTCTTAAGACAGCACATTGTATACAAGTTAACTTTACAGTGAAATAGGATTACTCCCTAAATAGGTTAGATATTATGTAAAACTATATTTCTGTTCTCATTGCATATAATTTTTAATCAAAACCGTCTGTCTTAGGAGTCTCGACTCGACAGACCGTGCCTGACATATTTATTGATTGTAAATCTGCCTGTATTCCTTTAAAATACCAATAAACATCGTAAACAAAAAGAAATAGTTTTGGATTCCTACGTGATGCAGAATATTCTTTTCTTTATTTTTTACTGTAAGTCTATATCCCTTAGTAGTGAACAAGAAAAATACAGTTGTTTGTGTATAAAAGTCTTTTTTTTTTAAGCTAACAGGTAAAATATCACGTTTTCACTTTTCCTTTCAAATTATTACATTGTTTTCAATGTTAACTTTTTTTACTTTTTATTACTTTTAGCTTTATGTTCTTTTTTTCAGTACTATTGGTTGTAAATTTATTTCTTTTAGTATTTCGAGATATTGGTCTTTTACTTTCATACCAAATGCGTGTGTCTACTTTTACTCCATTTCACTCCTGACCTATCTCTGCGCCCAATCATTTACCGATCCATATATCCACTCCATCCTACCTTTCCCTATTTGTACTTCATCTCAGTCTTTATCTATCTCTATTCCATTTTAAAATAAGTCCACTTCTTGCACTTATTTCTTATTCTATCTCAATTTATTTCAGCACACGTACATTCCGTAAACAGAAAAAAGTAAGAAAACACTAACAAACTTCTTAAACATTTCTGCATTACTCATCTTTATGACAATCTTCTTAAAGCTCAATACATTCGCAATCCTCCTTCACTCCACTTTCTCTCTCTCTCTCTCTCTCTCTCTCTCTCTCTCTCTCTCTCTCTCTCTCTCTCTCTCTCTCTCTCTTCTGTATGTTGGGTTCGCATTCCTAAACACTTCTTTGCTTCACCTCTATTATTTCAAAACGCTTTACTTAAGTTTTCACGCGATTTTTCAGGTATTTTGATGGTTCTAGAGGTAGAGTGACAAGATTTTTACATTATTAAGTAGAGAAACACTTGTGAAGACCTCGTTAGTCATCTCTGTGGCCTTGGAAAATAGTCGTGATGAGAGAGCAAAGGGTTTCTGAATACGGACCTTAATCAACTGCATTTCCATTACACCACACCACGTATGGAGAACAGGTGACGGCCTAATGCCAGCCCAGAACACCTACAGCATCCATCACTATAGCCAGCCGCTTACGCAACATCTGGGAGACATGTCAGTTGAGGTGACGGTGGAATGGGTGTCAAAGTGAGAAAACGGAAGGTCTTTACAGCATAATAAACATTGAATAGCACTTATGGGCGAATGGATCATGCGTGTGAGCCTCATAAAATAGACCCATTCAAAAATTTTACCGACCTCTAATGTTTCTGGAGTAAGATTTATGGAGCTATGGATTTAAGGGAGAGATTATGCTGCCATTTTGTTCTAGTTGGCTAGGTCAGTGTGTGTGTGCGCGCGTGTGTGTGTGTGTGTGTGTGTGTGTGTGTGTGTGTGTGTGTGTGTGTGTGTGTGTGTGTGTGTGTGTGTGTGTGTGTGTGTTCGGAAATGAAAATCACGTTGTTTGCAAGACTTTAAAATCTAACTTTTTTCCAAACCATCTTTATTCTAAGTGAGTATTGCTCTCTCTCTCTCTCTCTCTCTCTCTCTCTCTCTCTCTCTCTCTCTCTCTCTCTCTGCTCTCTCTCTCTCTCTCTCTCTCTCTCTCTCTCTCTCTCTCTCTGCTCTTTGTCATTATTTCAAACCACTTCTCATTTTTTCTCGCATTTTTCACTTTCCCTTCCTTTCTCCAAATGTCCTGTACCATATCATTACTTTCTCTCTCTCTCTCTCTCTCTCTCTCTCTCTCTCTCTCTCTCTCTCTCTCTCTCTCTCTCTCTCTCTCTCTCTGGGTAGACATTATTTATCTATTGTAGGATGGAATGCCTCTATGAGAACTTTCTACTTTTTTTTTCCATCCATCCATCGAATCCATCTCAGGACAAAAGACCGCCATTTGTTTTTCCTTTCTCCTCTTTTATGAGGTCACAATCTTTACTCCTTACTTGCCTTGGAGTGAGCAACAATCTTTCCCTTTCCTTGCCCGAAGTGACATTAAAAGTTTTATAGGTGCATTTAAGTATCACGAATGAGAGAGTCGATTTAGGCGTTCGATTCCTCGCCAACCATTCCTTTCCATCCATTAAAAAGACGGCGCTAACTTAATAGCTTTAGTTACAGAAAGTTGAAAAAAAATTTATCTTTCTCTTTCCATTTTGTTTTTTCTACGACTTTCTCTCAATTATACTGCCATCACGCACCAACGCCATGGACTTCAATCATAAAGGTGTACGTGAACATTCCTGACAAGTCTGTCGCAACCGAAGACAATCTCCTAGTAATGAAGCCTGTATTCTGAAATGAATCACTACTTTCCAAGGCTCTACTTGAAGGTACTCATGTTTTCAGGAATATCTTTATGGCAATATTTCTAGTTTATCATAAGGAGAAACTGTCTTGACAACCCAGTTAGTCGTTTCTGTGACTTTGAAAAATTGTCATGGTGAGAGAGCAAAGCGTTTCTGAATACGGGCATTACTAGAGGGTGATGGCCAACGGCAACAAAACTGAGTGAAAAGGATCTACTGAGAACGGCATCTCTTTAACCACTTCAATGCTGAGACGCATTTTTATCATGATTTTTGGATGTGATTAAATAATTTTATTTACATTAGAAATGGTCTATGGAGGTCAAAAGATTAATGGCCAGTCTTTACTTTTTTCAAAACCCATATACATTTCCGAAGCCATATATAGTCGCCAAACAGTAACCAGAATTAATTAAAAAAAAATGCGGCACCGCATACTGAAAGGGTTAATAGAACTGTTAAAGGTTCAATGAAGAGAGTACGAAATCTAGTTCAAAACTGGATTATTGTTACTGTTATCATTAAACTCACTGCGAGAATTCCATCGTGCCAACATTTTGAAGACTCACAAAAAGGTTATGAAGTGTCCAGAAGTAATAGAAGGAGAAGGTAGTAGACACCTACCTAAACAATAACTTACTCCCAAAGAGATCTAATAGCACTAGTTCAGGGGGTGCTGTGAACCTTCCATCAAAGCTAGTTGTGATCTCGCTGAACGTTTCCCTTTGAGTCTCACAACTTAAGGGGGCAGTCACAGCATACCCTCTAAAGACGACTCTCCTTTTTCACACAAAACTACATGCACTTACCATACATACACCCTTCACTTGAAAATCAAAATTTAAAAGAAAAATGGGAGCTCCAATCAATGCCTCGGAGTCCCCTTCTGGGTAAGGAACCAAAAATGTCCCCAGATCGGATACCTCTCTTGATAACGACCAAAATGCCTTGACACCTCCCTCAACTTTTCTACATTAACTTCTGCAATATTCGCGGTCTTAGATCTAATTTTCAATCTGTAGAACACCACCTCTCCTCTACTAAACCTCATCTTCTTTTCCTCACCGAAACACAGCTGTCTGAGGCAACTGACAGTAGCCCTTCTCTGTTCCCTCCTACTTTCTCTATTCTCATTTTCATTCCAAAGCTGGATGTTGCGTCTATGTACGCAACGACTTAACTTGCTCTCGTGCCCACGCTCTTGAGTCTTCCGAATTTTCCACCATCTGGCTTCGACTTAACAGTCACTCTCAAACTAAATTCATCTGTGCTGTTTATCTCTCCCTAACTCTTCTGACTATAGTAATTCTTCGACTACTTAACTTCTAAAGTGGAGCACATTCTGTCCCTCTACCCTTTCGCTGAGATTTCCATTCTTGGAGATTTCAATGTTCACCACCAGCTTTGGCTTTCCTCTCCCTTCACTGACCATCCTGGTGAACTAGCCTTCAACTTTGCTATCCTCCATGACCTAGAGCAACTGGTGCAACACCCTACTCGTATTCCTGACCGTCTTGGAGACACGCCCAACATTCTTGATCTCTTCCTCACCTCTAACCCTTCTGCTTATGCTGTCACCCTTTCATCTCCGTTGGGCTCCTCCGATCACAATCTCATTTCTGTATCTTGTCCTATTTCTCCAATCCCTCCACAGGATCCCCAAAGCGAAGGTGCCTCTGGCGTTTTGCCTCTGCCAGTTGGGGGACCTGAGGAGGTATTATGCTGATTTTCCTGGAATGATTATTGCTTCCGTGTCAGAGACCCATCTCTTTGTGCTGAACGCATAACAGAGGTGATAGTGTCTGGCATGGAGGCGTACATTCCTCATTCTTTTCTCAACCTAAACCTTCTAAACCTTGGTTTAACTCAGCCTGTTCTCGTGCTATACATGATAGAGAGGTTGCCCACAAAAGGTACTTGAGCCTTCCATCTCCTGAATCTCATGCACTTTATATCTCTGCCCGGAATCATGCCAAGTCTGTTCTTCAACTTGCCAAACACTCTTTCATAAATAGAAAATGTCAAAATCTTTCAAACTCAAACTCCCTCGTGACTTCTGGCATCTAGCCAAAAACATCTCAAATAACTTCACTTCTTCATCTTTCCTCCTTTATTTCATCCTGATGGCACCACTGCCAT
>NC_059269.1:8871128-8878628 GCF_017591435.1 Portunus trituberculatus | reverse complement strand
GAGAGAGACACAGAGAGAGAGAGAGAGAGAGAGAGAGAGAGAGAGAGAGAGAGAGAGAGAGAGAGAGAGAGAGAGAGAGAGAGAGAGAGAGAGAGAGAGAGAGAGAGAGAGAGAGAGAGAGAGAGAGAGAGAGAGAGAGAGAGAGAGAGAGAGAGAGAGAGAGAGAGAGAGAGAGAGAGAGAGAGAGAGTGTGTGTGTGTGTGTGTGTGTGTGTGTGTGTGTGTGTGTGTGTGTGTGTGTGTGTGTGTGTGTGTGTGTGTGTGTGTGTGTGTGTGTGTGTGTGTGTGTGTGTGTGTTTCATCAAAACTGTATGAGTATCACAGAAGATAAGTATCCTACAAATCCCACAATGTGATCACTCTCAGGTTCTCACAAGACAGTTGTATGAACCTACTGTAGAGGCGTTACGTGGCTGAGGACTGACATGTAAAGACACCATCTTCTTGTTAGAGGTCTATGACTGAGCATTAATGATTTTTTCGAGGATCATAAATTATAACATCATCACCTATGTATGTCAGCCTTCACTAGTCACTAACGAGGACTGTGTTTAATCTTACACACACAATCAAAACGAGCATCAGCGCCCCCTTTCTTTCTAAATTCTCTCTAAATTACTTCCAGAGCAT
The DNA here is from genome assembly GCF_017591435.1 of Portunus trituberculatus. NCBI lineage: Eukaryota > Metazoa > Arthropoda > Malacostraca > Decapoda > Portunidae > Portunus > Portunus trituberculatus. Next base: position 8,877,999 of record NC_059269.1, on the reverse strand, counting down.
TTACTTGTACGCATTAAAGTATTCTTTCGTTATTTTTGTCCACTCATCACATTCATCTGGGCAGCTCATGTTGTACCACACAGTGAAAAAAAAAAAAAAACGAACCAAACCGGGAATTCATCTTCTGCAAAGTTAAAGGGAACACTGAGCTTCCGCGATGTCTGCTTAAAACTTAATAATGTTTCCCATCCATTACAAACTGTATAAGCCTGGCACACTTTTCACTCATTTGCATTATGTTATGTTCCTCAAAAAGCGAGTGAGATTCGTGTTACTAAACCTATATGTTCATTACTTCTCCTTTCAGCAGGTACTGATCTCCGCGCTGGCGATCGCCGCCACTTTTGCCCTGCCAAACGGGAGGGCAGAGTCACGAATTGCTGCTCGGTCTCTGGATTATGGTGGAAGAAAATTTTCCGACCAAACTAGCTACTACGAAGAGCTTGGTATCCCTATCTTTGATGGCCCTGACTACAACCCTCCCGAGCACAAGCCCCTAGAGGATCCGTACCAATACGAGCACTACGAGCATCGCGACGAATTCTTGGGCCCATCAACATACGAACTTTTCCAGAACGCCGACCTTGACCGCAGCGAAGTGGTGGTGCTCGTGGGCAGCGGACTGGCGGAGCTAATGAGAGTTTCCCTGGAGAAGAGCTACGGTTCCGGAATGCAGGAATTCAAAGACGTCAGCCTGGCCATGGTGGCTGCAGCTCGTCACGTGCTGGAGAATCGCGTTGCCAAAGGAATTCCTGTTACTGAAAAGCAGTTCGAGAATCTGCAGCGCGTTGAGGAACGTTTGTCCGCTGTCATGGACGCAATCGCCGCCACCTTCGACGAAAATGTGAACACCCGTTATTCACTGCCAAACTTCTTCAAGACATTCGACTTCACTCCCGTGGAGAGATCCAGGCTCCTGGCAAGAATCATTCCTAGTCTTAGCAAGACAATATTCCAGGCCCAGGAAGGCACCACTGCTCAATATTTCAGTGACGCATATGACATTTTCCTTCCAGCCATCAGAAAGTTCCTGGAAGAGCGAGTAGCCGAGGGCAAGAAAGTGCCTGGCGAGCTATTCCAGCGCCTGGAAAGAGCTGAGAGGTTGCAGCCAGCTCTCAATCAAGCCTTTGTGACTGTCGTCCACGATAAGTTTCTCGTTGACTTCATGAAGAGACTGGAGCTTGACCCTCAGGAAAGAGCAAAGTATCTAGTCAATGGCTTCTTCGCTTCCATGGACGCCATGTTCGAGGACACTGATGCCTCTGCTGCTGAAATGATGCGTGACGTCACCCTTGCATACATACCCGCGTCCCGCCAGGTCTTCGAGGACCGCCTGGCTGCCGGCAAGCCCGTGACGCAAGAAAACTTCGATAATTTGGAAAGAATGGAGAGAACCCTGCCCGTCATCCTGAACGCCTACGTCCAGGTGGTCGACGACCTCGGCATCCCATAAATGACTTAACAACACGGCGCTGACTTCCTAAGAGTTCATTTCTTCATTTGGTTGATGATGTTAAATACCTATTTGTTTTAGACATTTATCATGACTTAAATCGGTATCTTCTAACGTGAAGTTACTTCAAAATGTCCTGTATATTAATGTACCTATTTAACCTTTTATTTCCATCTTCACATCAATGCTCTCTTGTAAGTTGCGTTAAATAAATATGTCCACTCAAACTTATATTTCTTATGCAACTACTATGAAAGCTAATCTGAGTCAGATTTTTTCTAGAGTGCTATTTCCCAAAGCGAAGTCAAAAGAGTTATTAAATATTGGAGGATAAGTGTCCCGGATTTGCGATAAGAACACGCAAACACTGCAAAATAAAGAAACCTGCAAGAAGCCTTCAGTCCAACATAAAATTCCTCCTCGTCTTCCTCCTCCTACTCCTCTTTCATAAATTCATTAAATGTGCTTTGAAAGCCCTCTAATGACTCAGACAAAATCCTGATGATTGATACATCTATCATACTACTTCATAAGTAATTCCTTCCTTTCTCTTTTTTCAAACTTATAACTGCATTATTCTGATTAATGACCCTGAAAAACTTTGCTTATGTCATCATTGCGTATGTCACCCTGCATCATCTAAATATTTTCATTGTAGCAAAGAATGGTGGCAGAAACGTTGAGATTTTTTCACGCGAATTTTTCTGTTGGAGGGATGATTATAGCATAAATTGTGCACATACTTGTAGTATGCCAGGTATGTAAGTTATCGGACCGTTCATCGAGAAAAACTAAATCACCTTCAAGAGATTAGCAGAATTAATCAGACAAAATAATCGTACTGTTATGTTCATATGGTGGGATAAGTTTTTATCATCACTTGTTTTAATTAACAATTTGCCTCTGTTTTTAGTCACATCAAAAGAACTAATACCGTTTTTTTTTTCCCCACGCAAAAACACTCGCTGTTAAATGCACGTGAAATACTTGAACAAAAAACCATGACAATTCTTGCGTGACACAAGTTTTCAAGCAACATCTCCCATCCATCCCAGTTTTTTTTTTTTTTTTTTAAGTGAGTGGAAAAACTGGCCAAGGGAAACAAAAAAGAATAAAGCTCACTTAATTGCCAGTTCCCATGCAGGTCAATAGCGTCAGCCGAAAGAAAAGGTCATATGTCTTGAAACCCCCCTCTTAGAAGAAGTCAAGTCATAGGAATTTGGAAATACAGAAGCAGACAGGGAGTTCCAGAGTTTACCGCCATGGTACAGTGGAACCATGCGTGCTTTGGGGTCCGAGGGGTCTCCAAGCGCACGGGTTCGAATCCTGTCCACTGTAAGAGTGTAGGTTGGGCTTCCTCACTCGGGGCAAGGGTTTCCTACCGGGTGGGCTCTAATATAGGAGGTACCCTAAAAAGTATCCCCTTTAGCCCAGAAATTCCCGTGAAAAGCCCACATGGTATAATAGAAAAAAAAAGTATGAATGATTGGTTAACTCTTGCGTTAGAGAGATGGAAAAAATAAGGATGAAAAGAAGAAAGCCTTGTGCAGCAAGGCCGCAAGAGGAGGGAGGCATGCAGTTAGCAAGATCACTAGAGAAGTTACCATGAAAATAGCGATAAAAAAAATAGTAAGAGATGCAACATTTCGGATGTGAGAAAGAGGCTGAAAACAGTCAGAGTAGGGGGAGTAGATGAGACGAAACACTTTTGATTCCACCCTATCTAATAAAACTGTGAGCGTGGAACCCTCCCAAACGTGTGAAGAGTACTCCATATAAGGACGGATAAGGACCTTGTACAGTGTTAGCATTTGGAAGCGAGAGAAAAACTGGCAGAGACGCCTCAGAACGTCAAACTTCAAAGAAGCTGTTTTACCAAGTTGAGTATTGACATACGCAACTCACTCAGCACTTCACAAAATTGGTCTTCATATAAGTTCATGAAACCTGTTGTCACTCCAGGCGTTCGTTCATCGCACGTAAGAGTATACTTTAGAAACACACACTCACACACACACACACACACGCACACACACACACACACACACACACACACACACAGACACACACACACTGCCCTAACCAGTTTCTGACAAATTCCTAAGTTTCAATACGATTCTTAACGTGTAGGAAAATGTTTTTTTTTTCTTAAGCTTGTAATCTTGCTAAACACTTTGTTCCTTCTCTTTTTATTTTCAAAAGTCACAAACGCATTCTTATGGCTGTTTTCCACACCGATGATGCAGCGTCTATTAAATCTCACTAAAATTATGATAAGACCTTGAAAAACATACATATCTTCCAAGACAGTGTCAAAAATACTAGAGATAAGACGAGGAAATGGGTAAAAGATACAGACCTTTATGATGTTACGGTAAGTGGTTCATATCTATAAGTTTAATATCATAGTAACCAGCAGCATTATAGTTTTGTCCATAATGATATCGCTAAAAGCAGGGCATGCAAACTCCTCAGCTCACGTGAACATGCCACAATACCATACATCTCTGACAACCCCATCACCTTTTACACTCTCACTGGAAGGAGACACTGGTCCACTCCAGCTTGATCCAGTCATAAGCACCGGAGAGCCAAGTACCCAGTGTAAATAAAAAAAAAACAGTGGCGCGACAAAAACCCCTCAGATATTTTGTGGTGGTTTCTGTATAGGCACAGAAAAGGTCAATTAGCAAAAGGTTCCTAGGACATATGAAAATTATGAATACACAACAAGCAGTCAGCCTTGGGGGAGAGAAGCAGCCTTGAGTGACGCTGACTTCCTCGTATAAATTTTTATTTATTTTTTTATCTTTTCGCCTGCGTTCCGAGAAATAAAGAATATTCACTTACATCCCGTAATAATAATCAACTAAACAGTTAGCCTTGAGGGAGAGACGAGGCGATGCTTTAGCCACACACCACTCGATAACAAACAGAAACTTCCTCCTGTGTAAACTCTAATAAAGTTGACTTCTCGTGTTTCTCTACAAGAGTGTCTGTGTTAATCGTCATAAACTTGATAAAGGTGAATATTATTTTTACCCTCCAGTACGTCAGCAGCGTTGGGAGGAAGGATGTTCTCTGAAAGCAGCTTGTTTCGGTATACAAACATAGGGAGAGATTCTATTTAGATCACAAGAAACACTCTTAACCATTATTATCACACCTCGAGGAATATTATATTAGATGTGTGTTACTAGATTTCCCTATGATATTTCCTATATGGACATTTTTCTTGTTTTCATTGGTATCAATTTGGATTTTATGAATGTACAGTAAGACATGTAGTATAAAAAAAAAAAGATACCATTACTGATAATTTCAAGTTGAACAAACGGTTTTTACTTCCACGCATACACTGCCCTCTTAGGACCGTAACTGATTCCAGACTACCAGATGGAGATATGTTCATGAGTGGACCCAGGAATATATGAAGAAAAAAAAAATAAATAAACAAATAAATCAGGTAAAAAAAAAAATCTAAGGTACAAGGCAATTATAAAGATTAAAAAAATATATAAATAACTTGAACAAATCCGTTAACTCGTATAAAAAAAATAAAAAAAAAGTACAGTCTGAGGCAGGAAAGGAATACTGGTAATTATAGTCAGCCCAGAAAGCGTTTGTCAGAGAATAGTACGTTAGTGTTGATGGAGAGAGAGAGAGAGAGAGAGAGAGAGAGAGAGAGAGAGAGAGAGAGAGAGAGAGAGAGAGAGAGAGAGAGAGAGAGATTGATTGACAGATTTCTTTATTGGCTATTTGCATTACAAATAATATAACATACATTAGTTGTTAAAGCCTATGTCCATTGACCCGTGGCTGTTTTATGGAGTTTGATTCAATAAAAAAAAAATGTATAAAGCAGACGTAGCAGCCTTTAGCTATATTTGTCACTAGATATTCATTTTTTAATACAAAGAAAAAAAATCCCTAGAACAAGTGTATTCTATATAGTAATACTTAACACGTGATTTATAAATTGAGAGAAGGTAATAATAATAACAATGATAGCAATAATAATAAAATACAATAACAAAATATCAATAAGGTAATAATAATAATAAAAATGACAAATATTAACAAAACAATAACAAATAATAAAATAGTAATGAAATATCAATAACGTAATAATAAAAAAAATAATACGCGATAGAAATAATAACAATAATAATAATAATAATAATAATAATAATAATAATAATAATAAGCAATAGTAATAATAATAATAATAATAATAATGATAATGATAATAATAATAATAATAATAATAATAATAGTAATAATAGTAATAATAACAAAAATAATAAATAACTGGAATAGCAGTAATAATAGTAATACTAAGATATTATTGTAATAATAATAATGATAATAACAGTAATAAGTAATAACGATAACAATTATAGATAAGATTTCCATTAAGAGTATTAATCACAATACTTATAATAATAATGGTAACTATTATAAAGACTACCCAGAAACAAGTAGACAAAGAAGAGAGAGCAAAAAAAAATAAATAAATAAATAAAAATGTTATTATAATTACAATGGAAATTCTTTATTTGTAATACACAATTCAGAACTGTTAATAAAAAATAATGCTAAAAGTAATGGATGACAATAAGAACATGAAAAAAAATACATTGGTAATTTTGTTGCTAATACTGAAAGATTTGGTTATTTATTAATTTTTCTTTTAATTGTAATTTAAATGAGTTTACAGATGTAGTTTTGATGGTGTCAGGAAGTTGGTTTTAGATTTTGGTGCCTCGGGTAAGAACACTGTGTTGGCCATGAGAGGTTCTACATAATGGTAAGAAAGGAGAGAGAGAGAGAGAGAGAGAGAGAGAGAGAGAGAGAGAGAGAGAGAGAGAGAGAGAGAGAGAGAGAGAGAGACAGACAGACAGACATAGGTGTATGTAAGTTTTCTTCCTGTTTTCTATGCACAATAATGATAACAAAGGATAAACGCCATTTACAACAAGTGGCTCGCTTTCCAAGAATAACAGAAAAAACAACACGTAACAGCATTATTCAACGAATTGGCCTCTGTCACCTTGCAATTCAAACTGGAGCTGCGGCAGGCAGGCAAAATGAAAAATTGGCAACTCAACACTTATCCTTATACTGACGTAATATATATAGAGCACAATATCGAGTTACCGACAGAAGTGCGCAGAGGAACATTAATCAATCATGAGGCAACTGGTGAGTATACATTCACTCTTACAAGAGAGTGGCACTATTCACTTCTCAGATGCTGAAAACTTCGTCTACAGTTCCCTTCCATGTCCAAGTGGAAGCAACACTGTTGCAGGTCTTACATATCCTAAACAATTTTCATTTAAAGTGGAGTGGCTTACAAGTTAAGAACATGAAAAGAAGACACCTAACCTACACACGGTAGTCTCTGTATGGAAG
>NC_059269.1:8858628-8866128 GCF_017591435.1 Portunus trituberculatus | reverse complement strand
ATACTTAAATTTGTGGAAAGCCCTGCTAACATCGGTGACAAATTTGGAAGGGGCAACCCTCCATGACTTTGAATCGTCAGTAAATAACTGGTTGTTGAGGCAGGGCTGACGTGACACTAGATCAGAGTTAGGCTTTTAGATAGGTGACATTAAAAATGTGCCTTTAGCCTATAAAATACATTTAGCACATAAGATGTACTATAATGTAATCACTCTGAAATGTAAATACTCTGTAGTTTGTATAAATAAGAGAGAGAGAGAGAGAGAGAGAGAGAGAGAGAGAGAGAGAGAGAGAGAGAGAGAGAGAGAGAGAGAGAGAGAGAGAGAGAGAGAGAGAGAGAGAGAGAGAGAGAGAGAGACAGACCACTGGAGAGGACGGACGTGTGAGTGAGGCTCCTGCTTGTGGTGTGTTTTTTCGTGTGGGTGACAACAGTGTATGAGCATAAGGAAGTGCTTCAAATATGTCAGGTGGACGGAGGCAACAGCCAAATTCAAAGCCTCATGTGGGCAGAGGAATGAGAACGCCACACGGTAGGTCTCCACCTGCCAGCCAAAATGCTCCCCCACCTAAACCACATCACCTCCTCCCTCATCCTGGGGCCGAAGAAAGTGTGAATATTGCATGCGTCCAGGACATTCAAGGGAAGAGTGCTTCATACGAGCAGCAGCCACCAGACAGGAAGTCATCCTGAGGAGGGTATTAGCTGAAGGGAGGAGAAATGGGAATCGCCCTCACCCAAACCTACAACCTCAAGTGCCCTTTCGATGTGAACCTAGATGGCAACACGGGCAATGGGAGGAGCAGCCACGGTACCAGTGGGGATGGACCCCGGCCCCCTGGGAGGGAGCATATTAACATTAACAACAATCTGCCAACACACAGAAACATCAGCCACGCCTCTCATCTCACAGTTGTGTCTGCCAATGTCAGAGGGCTTCGTAGCAACACTGGGGATCTCTCTCATAACATTGTATTACGTCAAAAAGCTGATATTGTGGCAGTCAGTAAAACGTGACTGAATGACTTAGTGGAACCAACATTCGGAAAGATAAATGGATACACCAATTGAGTGAGGAAGGACCAGGAAGGCAGAGTTGGTGGAGGTGTGGCTGTTTGTTTAAAAAATTACCACCAGACCCAAGAACTGTCAGTAGACCTTCCTCAGATGATGGAAGCACTATTCTTCAAAATAGTGTTGACAGACAATAATGGCTTGCTGCTCTGTTTATTACTCCGCCTGTCCAGGCAAGGTCACTCCTCACTTGATTTCCTGGCGGAGAAATTGGACAACTTGCTCCAACACCATGGCTGCAACCATGTCCTCATTGTGAGAGATTTAAATTTCCACCTGGAGCAGCAAGCATACAACAATTTAGTGACAGAGTTGGGCCTCACCGACCACGTCACATTCCATATCCAGGAAAGGGAAGGGCTGCTCGATCCAGTGCTAACGGAGATACACCTGCACGTGGCGAAGGAAAGAGCTGCACCTTGAACCATCTGGCTGTGGGAGCAGGCCAGATGGCAAGACATGAGGGACGAACTGGCTGCCAAAGACTGGCAGGCGACGCTCTCAAAAAACGCGGAGGAGAAGGCTCGCGCCGTCACCTCACACCTGGTCGACCTGCACTTACCTCACCAAAGCCTCAAACACACCATGGTTCGGCTTTCGTTGCTGGGAAGCTGCCGAACACGAAGCATGGAGGATATAGAAGCAGCGCCCCGCACAAGACAACCTCGCCTTACATCGACCTGCTTGTAGGAGAATGACAGCCACCTCCAAGTGGGCGAGGAAGCACTGGGAGCAAACAATAAAAAACAAGCTCACCGGTCCAGGAGTGAGTGAAAAGACGTGGTGGGCGTTGGGCAAGGAGAGGCAAGGGTTGATGCAGCAGGACAGCGTCCCCCCCCCTCACTCACTAGGCAGGATGGATCCACTGCCACAAGCAGTGAGGATAAGGCTGCCCTCCTGGCTTAATTATTTTCTGACAAAATGTAAATGAAGAGCCCCACCTGGCCCCCTCCTGTGTTACCAAGGGAGACGGCCCACACGGAGCTGGTGGAAAAAGAACTCGGGGAACTAGATGTGAAGAAAGCCATGAGTCCAGATGAAATCAGCCCCAGAGTGCTAAAACAATGTGCCAAGGAGCTGTCAGCGCCTCTTGCTGCCATATTTTCTTCCTGTCTGGCAGAGAGAAAGTGGCCAGCATCCTGGAAAGAGGCAAATGTGATCCCTGTCCACAAAAAAGTGTCCAGATCTGACCCTAGGCACTACAGATCCATCTCCCTACTGTCTGTGATAGGTGAGGTGTTTGAGAAGCTGGTGTCATCAGTCATACGCCACCACCTAGATGAACACTAGCTTCTCTCACCCCACCAGTTCCGGTTTCGGTCAGGCCAATCTACTTCAGATCTCCTCCTCCTCTCTCACAGGAATGGCAGACACCCTTGATTAAGGCCTGGACACACTTGTAGTGGCCCTTGATATCGCGGGGGCTTTCGATCGAGTGTGGCACGCAGGTCTTATAGCTAAGCTCCAAGCAAAGGGCATCGACGGTAGTCTCCTGATGCTACTCGATGATTACCTCCAAGGAAGGACACTTCGGGTAGTTGTCAACGGGTGGACCTCATCTCCCACCAGTATCGGAGCGTCACTTTCACAGGGCTCAGTGCTGAGCCCAGTCCTGTGGAACGTTTATATTGACGATTTACTGCGCCAACTCCCTGCAGTCAAGGCTTACGCCGACGACTGCACAGTCTCCCTCTCCTACTGCGGTCAGGACACCCAGCGCGCCGTGGCCAACATCAACCGCCAACTGAAGGCAGCAGAGGAGTGGGGTAGGGCGTAGCAAGTCACCTTTGCGTTTAACAAAACACACTATGGTCGTCTCACGATACCCTGCCGCTTCACAGACCGTGGAAGGGCAACTGCGGTTTGAGGGTGAGCGGCTGTCTCTCCAGGAAAACATTAGGATCCTGGGAGTCACCATAGATCATGAGCTGCGCTACGACACCTACATCACGTCTGTAGCCCGCCAGACCTCACAGCGTGTGTCATCTCTCCGAAGGGTAGCTGGCTGTCTGGACCCGCGGGCCATCCTCACTCTCTACAAGGCACAAATCCGTCTCTACATGCCTTGACATGGATGTCCAGCGCCCCTACCCACACCAGACGCCTCGACGCGGTGAAGAGACGTGCTCTTTGTCTTCTGGGGGAAGACGAGGAGATCGCGGCCAGTATCACGTCACTGGACGTGGTAACCCTGACGGTGTGCCATAAGGCTTGGGTGCAGAACACACTTCGCCTCAGCCTGCCACCACAATCACCCGGGAAAATAACGAGGCAAGAAGGAACAGACACAAGCATGTGGTGGTACCTCCCTCCCACTCCTCACAACACCAGCGATCTTTCAAGGCCAGGGCAGCGCGTCTGTGGAACCTCTTCACGGTGGCCACACCTGTGGTAACGGGAATGTCTACTCATCAGACGAAAGTGGCCGCCAATGATTGGAGGAGCGCACTCCCCCCGAGGCTAGTGTGGTGAAGTATAGTAAAGTGTGTGGGTTTACTCAATGTGATATACTTCAACATAAGAAGTGATGTAGAGCAAGACGTTTAAAATAGTGCCTTGCCAACGCAAGGCATTTTAGGTCTAGATTCACACTATATACTATAATTCAAATGTTAAATGCAATTATGTAGTTTAAATAAAAAAAATAAGACAGAAAAAAAGAGAGAGAGAGAGAGAGAGAGAGAGAGAGAGAGAGAGTCGAGCGCCTCCTTCGCAATGCCGGTGGCCTGGGACAGCAGCCCCAAGCTGAGCTACAGCGACAGCGGCATCAGGGGCAGCAGTTGCAGCAGAGATAGCAGCGACAGCATCCAGACCCTCACCAAGATGCCCCTATCAACGTGATGGACAGCTTGGAGCACCGAAGGCGTGTTGTGGCCCTTACTGTGCTGCACAAAGCCCAGGTGCAGCAAATACCTCACCTCACGGCTCTACGGATACCCTGGAGAAGGAGTGAACGTACTACGAGAGCGGTAGTGTCCGACACCCTCCTCGAGGTGCCGAGGTGCCATTCAGTGAGGTGTCAGCGCGCCTTCTCCCACGACACCGCGGTGTTGTGGAACGCCTTCACCTCAGCAGTGGACGTCTCCAGCATGTCCACCCAGCAGGTGAAGTGTGCTGCCCACGCCTGGTTACGGACACATCCGCCTGATAGTGACAGTGACAGGTGATAAAATGGCAGTGTCCACCAGCCTGCCATCCACCTGACAGTGACAGTGCCTACAGGAATGGAGGAAAATAGTATGCCTGACAATGACAGTGAAACACAGTGACGTGGGATGTGTGTGTACCTGACATGACAGTGCTGATTAGTGGCGAGGGAGGTGCGCAGCTGACAGTCACAGTGTTATGACACCCTCGCTCACAATGACGTCCCCGGGAGCAGCTTTAGAATGAGCTTCACATGCCAGTGCACGTTCTTAGCTCACGAACTCAGCTCCAGCTGTAGACATACTTATATGTAAAATATGTATGTTATGTGCATTGTTTAAATAAAAAAAATAAAAAATAAAAGAGAGAGAGAGAGAGAGAGAGAGAGAGAGAGAGAGAGAGAGAGAGAGAGAGAGAGAGAGAGAATCATTTCAGAATCAGAATCATTTATTCCATAAAAATGGCTTTTCTGTACAGTTCTACATACGATATACATACGGTAACAGTTATACATAAGAAAAAAAAATATATATATATATATATATATATATATATATATATATATATATATATATATATATATAAGTATATGTTTAAGCTAAAAAGTTTTCTAAACTACTTTTTTTTTATTTATACAATAATACAGTAAATACAAGAGCAAGTTACATCGTTCATTACATACACTTAGCAAGTTTAAATAACTAATGGGCCATTTTTAGTGTACCCTATCTAAAAGTTAAAACTCTTTATCTCTCCCGCCAACACAAAAACCAGTCATTAATAGTTTTCTTGAACTCCTGCAACGAGCAGTCACTTATATCCAGCTGTGTGGGTAGAATAATGTTCCACCATCCTACGTATGTATTCACAAACTGTCGCTGGTGGTGCCACGTTCTACAGCGGGGCTGCAGGAGTTCCTTGGGGGCGAGGGTGACAGCTCGGGTGTGCACTTCAGCCAGTCGGGATGGCTGCCGGAGCGCCTCTAGATGGCTCACGTGACACAGGTGCACCTTTTACATAACGGTGATTCCCGCCACGTCCCTCCGGCGTTGAAGAGTGTGGAGGCATGGCTCCTGGCCGGTGTTATTTCCTTTAATGAGTCGCGCCGCCCTCTCCTGCACTTTATCTAAGAGAGCAAGGTGCGTGCGGGCCGCGCCTCCCCACGCCAGGCAAGCGTACTCCAGCGAGGATCTAATTTGAGCTTTATACAGCAGCTCTAGTCCCTCGCTGTCCAGGAGCCACGATATCCTCCTCAGAGAGGCCAGCTTCTCCGATGCCTCTCTGGCAAGCCGCTCAATGTGCGTCCTGAAGGTTAGTTCGCGGTCGTAGGTGACCCCCAGCACCTCCACCTCGTCTTGCGGCGTTAGTGTTTCCCCACTGAAGTCGAGTTGCAGGGCTGGCCTCGACCTGGAGGCAACGAGCAGCTTTGTCTTTGCGGGCGAATCTCACTTGCCATGCACTGCCCCAGGCTGTGATTTGTCTCATCGTGTTGCTGAGTCGGGACATCGCAGCGGCTTCTTCCCGGAGCTGAAGCTATGGGTCAGCGTGATGTCGTCTGCGTAAGCCCTGGTGTTTGGGAGGAGGTGCAGCAGGTCATTTATATACAGGTTCCATAGCAGAGGGCCGAGGCAGCTCCCCTGAGGGACACCTGCTTTGACGGGCTGCACCTCAGACTCTTGTCCTCCAACAGTCACTCTCAGGTACCTGTCACTCAGGTAGTCACTGAGGAGTGACAAGAGGGCTCCATTTACTCCTGCAGCACGTAGTTTGTTGACCAGAGCTGCATGCCACACCCGGTCAAATGCGCCCTCAATGTCCAGCGCCACGACGGCAGTGGCCTTGCCTTGGTCCAGGGCAGCGCTGAGGTCTGTTGTTAGCAGCAGGTGCAGGTCAGCCGCTGACCGACCCTGCCTGAAGCCGAACTGCCTGGTACAGATAAGGTGGTGCCGCTCGAGGTGCTCAGCGATTCGCGAGGCCACGACGGTCTCCATCACCTTACTCAGTACAGGCAGCAGGGAAACAGGGCGATAGTTTTTAGGGACACTTTTATCACATTTTTTATGCACTGGCACAACACTGCTGGTTTTCCATATTTGTGGCCACAAACTGGTCTGAAAGCACTGATTGAACAGCGCGGCGAGTGGGTGGGCCAGTTCACTTACAGAGGTGGCTTGAGTGTGACTACAGGGCTAGGGTTTTAATTAATATTTATATCATTATTTAGTAGAAAGCTTTTCAGTCTACTTCTGAACATAAGTATGGTGCTCGATTGCTTTATATTGTGTGGGAGAGCGTTCCATAGCCTGGGGCCGAGGACGAGGAGTGAGCGTGCCCCGCTGTGTGTGTTGGTGTGGGGGACATGCAGGTTGTCTTGTTGCCGTGTCGTGTACCTGCTCTGTGTCACCTCTGTCATGGTGGGCAAATGCAGAAACCACTCTGGAAAACTCTTGGTTTTTATCTTATATATAATTATAGCTATGTCATAGATTTTTTTTTTTTTTTTTGTCAATTTTCAGCCACTTTAATTGTGTTATAAAGGGGGTGGCGTGGTCACGCCTCTTTGCTCCTCCAATACATGTTTTCGCCGCAAAATTTTGTAGCCTTTGCATTCGTTTTATTAGTGTGTTGTTTGCAGTGCCATATATAGGGAGGCAGTAATTGATGGTGCTCAGAGCAAGTGATTCGATGGCTATTTTCCGTGTTATGTTGTCAAATTTATCTTTGACTCTGTTTAAGAAGAGTAGACTTCCCATCACTTTTTTGTGTGTTTCATGAATGTGTTTATCAAACGTCATGTGGGAGTCCATATAAACACCGAGATTCTTGATGTGTTTGCAAGGAGAGATGGTGGTGTTATCGAAGGTTAGTGTTATCAGGAATTTGCCTAATGAAGAGAGAGAAAAAGAGAGAGAGAGAGAGAGAGAGAGAGAGAGAGAGAGAGAGAGAGAGAGAGAGAGAGAGAGAGAGAGAGAGAGAGAGAGAGAAGAGAGAGAGAGAGAAAAGAAAGAGAGAGAGAGAGAGAGAGAGAGAGAGAGAGAGAGAGAGAGAGAGAGAGAGAGAGAGAGAGAGAGAGAGAGAGAGAGAGAGAGAGAGAGAGAGAGAGAGAGAGAGAGAGAGAGAGAGAGAGAGAGAGAGAGAGAGAGAGAGAGAGAGAGAGAGAGAGAGAGAGAGAGAGAGAGAGAGAGAGTCAGACATGTGTATGTAAGTTTTCTTCCTGTTTTCTATGAACAATAACGGTAACAAAGGATAAACGCCATTTACAACAAGTGGCTCGCTTTCC
>NC_059269.1:8851128-8856128 GCF_017591435.1 Portunus trituberculatus | reverse complement strand
TTCAAGCTGATGATTCTTCCATAACAGCAAATCTGAAGGACGCCTCCAACGTTTTCCTCGATGCCCTCAGAAAGTACCTGGAGGACCGAATGGAGAGCGGCAGGCAGGTGACTCATGACCAATACCAGCGCCTGGAGAGAGCCGAGAAGCTGATGCCATCCCTCATGCAGGCCTTGCAAGGCCTCGCTAATGATCCGCATGTCGTTGAATTCTTGAAGGCGCTTCACCTTGACGCCACAGAGAAGGCAAGACAGCTTGTCCTTTGCTTCTTCGCTTCCATGGAGGCGCTGTTCATGGATCCCAATGCCACTCTGGGGACCATCATGCGCGACGTGGTGCTGGCATACATTCCCTCAGCCCGTCAGGTGTTCGAGGACCGCATCGCGATGGGCCTGCCCGTCTCGCAGGATGACATCGATAAGATGGAACACATGGAGCAGGTGCTTCCCATCATGCTCACCTCGTACATTGAGATAGTGGACGACATGGGTATCTACTAGACCACTTCTCCATACAAACACGGTATCCTTATATTCTTGCCTTTGAGAGCTGTCGATCTTCCTATTTCTATGTATTTCTCATTCATATCTAACATTTCTCTTTTGTTCTAAATTCTTACTCTTCTCATGAAAAAAAAAATGTGTACAGTTTTCTTTCAGAGCAAATATATGCTTCTAGGTAAGCGCTTCAAGAAATAGGGATTGTCCTCTAACAAAGGAAAAGAAATAAACATTAACAAAATTTTGTAGAGATTTCAAATAAATGTTCAAAAGCATCATTCACGATTTTGTTTTTCTTATTATATCGACTTGTCATCAACACTTCCTTGTCAAAGTTGTCTTACTGCAATGCATTTCATTTTCATTTGCCACGATAATGAGGAAAATCCTAAGAGGTTAAGAGTTTAACCTAACCCAGATGTATGCTCCAATGTGACGAAAAAAATAACTATATAAACAGTCAGAGAGAGAGAGAGAGAGAGAGAAAGGGGTGCTTTCACGGCACCACCTCTTGCTACCCAAGGCAAGGAGGAACATCCAGCGGTTCGAACACGAAGCGCAAACAAATAAATCTGGTAAGCAAGCTTCCAAGTAATGTTTACCATCTCAATATAATATTATGTACTTTACAGTATAATTCTTTACATTATGGTTTCACTGTTTTCACATTCAGATGATTTAGAGTTTCTTGATTTATTAGGCGTTGAAACTTTTGTCTGTACATTACCCTTTGATGAATTTAGCAAGCTCAAATTCAGCTACATCAGCAACAATAATGACTCACATACCTTAGCTAGTCTTGACCCAAAACAAAACTTCTTAAATAATTGGTGAACTAAGTCATAGTGTGATAACTAGGCATCTAGCCGATATAGTGTTCGTGAGCGAAACCTTCCTTGACGATAAAGTGCCACCTAACTATGTTCGTGTCCGTGGATATTCACCATGGTTATGGAAGGATCGCTCCACGCACGGTAGAGACGTGGCATTCTGCTACAAGGAATGTGTTAACGCCCAAGTAGTAGAGTCTCCCGTGCCTGTGCCCCAGGAACTGGAAATCTTGGCGTTAAGACTGACTGACAGTAAGAGTAAAGGTTTACTGTGCATCGGGTGCTACCGTCCTCCCTCACAGCGCACAGCACTGCTGGACTACCTCACAGTAAACTTGGACTCAATGATGACCGTCAGCTGATGAGGACCACACAAGAGTGGCCGTCAGACCACTGGAATGAGGATCTCAGGAGGAAAATGCGAGGCGGACAGGTGGGAACAAAGCGATGGTGGGGCATTGTGAATTAGCAACAGGGCAAGACGAGAGGAAACACTATTCCTTCTCTCCAGTGGGAGGATGGTAGTCTGGCCATCACTGCTCAAAGCAAGGCTGACCTCCTGGTCACGTATTTCGCGGGAAAGATGCGTGTACCTGACCCGTATAGAACACCACCGTCACTGCCGCAGATTATTAAAGACAAATTGGAGACAGTGACAACAAGTAAAGTGGAAGTAAAACACTTTATTTCAAAAGTGGACGTAATAAAGGCTATGGGTCCAGACAATATCAGCCCACAGCTCTTACGCCAGTGTGCCGATGAGCTGGCTCGTCCACTTGCCACGCTTTTTAACCACTGTCTCCAGACCAGCACGTGGCCCAAAGCTTGGAAAACAAGCAACGTGGTGCCAGTGCACAAAAAAGGTCCTGTGTCCATCCTGTGTCCCTGCTGCCGGTGCTTAGTAAAGTGTTGGAGTCTGTAGTGGTGAGCAAAATCACGAACCACTTAGACAGGCACCATTTTCTGAGCACCAGGAAGTTTGGCTTTCGTCAAGGGCGGTCAGCGGCAGACTTACACCTGTTGTTGGCCTCCATCCTGAGCGCCGCCCTGGACCAGGAACGAGACACCGTGGTCGTGGCGCTCGACATCGAGGGGGCCTTTGACCATGTATGGAAAGAGGCCCTCATCACCAAACTCCAAGCCGCCAGCAGAGCTGGATCTCTCCTGCCACTCCTCAGTGACTATCTGAGTAACAGACACCTGAGGGTAACTGTCGGTGGCAGGGAGTTTGAGGTGCAGCCCATCACAGCAGGAGTCCCTCAGGGAAGCTGCCCCGGCCCCCTGGTGTGGAACGTGTACATCAATGACTTGCTGCACCTCATCCCCAATGCAAGAGCTTATGCCGATGACGTAACTCTAACGCAGAGCTACAGGAAACAGGAGGAAAATGCCACACAGTCCCAGCTAAGTGACACGCTGAGCCGCATCATCGCCTGGGGCAACATGTGGCAAGTGAAATTTGCTCCCCACAAAACCCAGCTCCTCCATCTCTCCAGAACAAGGGGAGCCCTACGCCTCAACTTTAATGGGGCAGCCTTGACGTCACAAGACGAGGTGGGGATATTGGTGATCACATGCGACCGTGGGTTGATCCTCAAAACCCATATCGAGCGGCTTGCTAGAGAGGCGTCCGGAAAGCTGAATTGTCTTCGGAGAATGTCGTGGCTTCTCGATAGCAAGGGGCTCGAAATCTTGTATAAGGCTTAGATCAGACCTGCTATGGAATACTCAAGCCTTGCGTGGGGAGGAGCGGCCAACAATAACCTTTCTCTACTCAACAAGGTGCAAGATCGAGCAACGAGGCTCATCAGGAGCGGTGACACTGGTCCGGAACCGCACCTGCACACGCTACAACACCGCCGTGACATAGCAGGTCTCATTGTGTTGTTCAAGGTGCAGGAGGACAGAGTGAGTCACCTGCAGCCCTTCAAACAGCCTCGACGCCTGAGTCCGGTCGCCACACGTGCCGTGGTACAGACTCCTGGTGAGCTGATCCAGCGTCGGTACAGGACCTGCCTTGAACAACGCCAGTTCACAAACACTTACGTGAAAATGTGGAATGCAGTGATCGCGTCAGGGATAAACCTTGAAAACACTAATGTGGTGTGGTTCAAGAAAACTGTTAATGCCTGGCTAATGAGCAAGGGGTGACCACTTGTATATTACTTTAAGATATAATTTTTCTATAATATAATATGTTTGATTATTTTTATATGACAGAGGAAGGCTTTTAGTAAGAAACCAATAATATTGATTTCTTTAGCCAATTGTATTAAAATATACCTATGTAATGCAGATGTTAATCACTCTGTATGTTTACTTTGTTTAAATCAAAAGAGAGAGAGAGAGAGAGAGAGAGAGAGAGAGAGAGAGAGAGAGAGAGAGAGAGAGACACTTGTCACCCACTTGCGCACACACACACACACACACACACACACACACACACACACACACACACACACACACACACACAACAAGTAAAAAACAGATGCAAAAACTCTTAGTATCAGCCACCATGACAGTTGTCTTGTTGTGTTTATAAGTTTTCTTTTTGTCTTCTATGCACAATAACGGTAACAAAGGATAAACGCAACTTACAAGTGGCTCACTTTCCAAGAATAACAAGAAAAAACACGTAACATCAATATTCAACGAATTGGCCTCTTTCACCTTGCAATTCAAACTGGAGCTGCGGAATGCAGGCAAAATGAAAAATTGGCAACTCAACAACTCAACACTTATCCTTATACTAACGTAATATATATAGAGCACAGCATCGAGTTACCGACAGAGGTGCGCAGAGGAACATTAATCAATCATGAGGCAACTGGTGAGTATACATTCACTCTTACAAGAGAGTGGTACTATTCACTTCTCAGATGCTGAAAACTTCGTCTACAGTTTCCTTCGATGTCCAAGTGGAAGCAACAGTGTTACAGGTCTTACTTACCATAAACATTTTTCATTCAAAGTGAAGTGATTTACAAGTTAACAACATGAAAAGAAAACACTGGACCTACACGTGATAGTCCCTGTATGGAAGATATCTACCTATTTCCTCCTATCATCCCAATCCAAAATCTTCAAATATTGTCTAATCTTTTTAAAAATGCCGCACAACGTTAGTGGTTCACGGTCCTAGATGACTAAGTTCACAGTCACAGTAATTCATTCTCTCTCTCTCTCTCTCTCTCTCTCTCTCTCTCTCTCTCTCTCTCTCTCTCTCTCTCTCTCTCTCTCTCTCTCTTTCTCTGAAGAAAAAAGACTCCCCATAGAATATACAAAATTTCGGTGACATCTCTAAATTCCCTTCTGTTACAATAAGCCCAAACACCAACCAACCCAACAACACACACACACACACACACACACACACACACACACACACACACACACACGCTAGCTAAAATGTGTGTGTGTGTGTGTGTGTGTGTGTGTGTGTGTGTGTGTGTGTGTGTGTGTGTGTGTGTGTGTGTGTGTGTGTGTGTGTGTGTGTGTGTGTGTGTGTGTGTGTGTGTGTGTGTGTGTGTGTGTGTGTGTGTGTGTGTGTGTGTGTGTGTGTGTTTCACTATTTGATCTGCTGCAGTCTCTGACGAGACAGCCAGACGTTACCTAAGGAACGAGCTCAGAGCTCATGTGGGTGTGTGTGTGTGTGTGTGTGTGTGTGTGT
>NC_059269.1:8826128-8828628 GCF_017591435.1 Portunus trituberculatus | reverse complement strand
AAAGATAACAGGAGTTATCCTCCGTACAACTAATAATATATTTATTACCTCAAAGAAAACAATTAGTTTGTTGTAGCAATAAAGGAATAATGTAAATAAATTGTTTCATAAATCAACTAGGTAATGAAAACTAAAGAATGGATACATTGTAAAATAAAAGAAGAAAAGCCATTCATAATGTAAGTAAGGAATGTTCTTAGTTGAAACAAACACTAAAGGAGCAAATATGTTTTCGCAACACCTTGACTAATGGGGAAAAATACAGAAAAAAAAAGCAAAAATCACCAATGATACACCAATCCTTAAAGAGAACAGTTTGATGGCATATCCAGAACTACAAGCAAACATTTCTTGAAAATCTCCTCTTGTAGGTGTTTATTATAATCTGAAGGAAATACAGAAACAAGCAGGGAGTTTCAGAGTACACGTCTGTGTGTGTATGTGTGTGCGTGTTTTTCACGTAATTTCTCATTGAGGAGCACTCAGACAAATTGGTAACTAAACCGATCTTATAAATAAAAGTATAGTATATATGTTCTCTTTTGTTTTACCAAAGTAAGATCACATATGTTGGTCTGACAAAAATAAAAAAAACTTTCTTACACCTGTAAACATTTTAATTGAACCAACACATAATACCAGTGGTTTTCAAACTATTAATATGACGGCACACTCAGCAACAAGGTAAGGTGGGCAAAGTGTTTCCAGCTAATGAGACAAATAAGTCTTGACCTTGGCACGTATCTTACAGGTAGGTAGGTAGGTAGCTGCAAGTTGGGATAGGTCAGGGAGCAACCCAATTAATTCTATGGGAGTGAAACCAGATTTACACTATCTTCAATTGTGTGTAATTCACCACGGTCGTCTGCTGGTCACTAAGCCAGCTTTTTCTCATCACGGAGCGAGCTCAGAGCTCACAGACCGATCTTCGGTTGGGACTAAGGCCACACATACTCCACACACCGGGAAAGTGAAGCCACAACCCGTCGAGTTACATCCGTACCTATTTACTGCTAGGTGAACAGGGCCACACATTAAGAGGCTTGCCCATTTTCCTCAACGCTTCCCGGGATTCGGACCCGGACCCACTCAGTTGTGAGCTGAGCGTGCTAACCACTACACTATGCAGTGTGTGTGTGTGTGTGTGTGTGTGTGTGTGTGTGTAATTTCACCACGGTCGTCTGCTGGTCACCCAGCCAGTCTTCCCCATTACAGAGCGAGCTCCACACACACACACACACACACACACACACACACACACACACACACACACACACCGCGTAGTGTAGTGGTTAGCACGCTCGAGTCACAATCGATAGGGCCGGGTTCGAGTCCCGGGGCGTCGAGGCAAATGTGGCCCCTGTTCACCTAGTAGTAAATAGGTACGGGATGTAACTCGAGGGGTTGTGGCCTCGCTTTCCCGGTGTGTGGAGTGTGTTGTGGTCTCAGTCCTACCCGAAGATCGGTCTATGAGCTCTGAGCTCGCTCCGTAATGGGGAAGACTGGTTCGGTGACCAGCAGACAACCGAGGTGAATTACACACACACAAAGGGACTCCTACATAAACACACACACACACACACACACACACACACACACACACACACACACACGCGTAGTGTAGTGGTTAGCACGCTCGACTCACAATCGAGAGACCAGGGTTCAAGTCCTGGTAAGCGGTGAGGCAAATGGGCAAGCCTCTTAATGTGTGGTCCCTGTTCACCTAGCAGTAAATAGGTACGGGTGTAACTCGAGAGGTTGTGGCCTCGCTTTCCCGGTGTGTGTTGTGTTGATGTGGTCTCAGTCCTACCCGAAGATCGGTCTATGAGCTCTGAGCTCGCTCCGTAATGGGGAAGACTGGCTGGGTGACCTTTTTCTGGTAAACTCAGGAACTCCCTGTCTGATTCTGTATTTCTATCTTCTTACGACTTGACTTTTAAGAGGGAGGTTTCAAGACATTTCTCCCAGACTTTTGGCTAACTCTATTGATTTGTTAAGGATTTGTTAATTAAGTATGCATTTTTTTATATGTTTTTGTTCTTGGCCAGCTTCCCCTCTTCCATTAAAAAAGAAATTCATGTATCAAGGTTTCGGTTTGACCCACGTCTACTAATACAATGTTGCGATAGCAGCTGTGACTTGTTGAAAAGAAAAAAATTATCTCCCCCAAACAAAAAAGAAAGAAAAAAAACTGAAGTGTCCTTCTTGGTCTATACCTAAAAAGAATCCCTTGTAAAAATATATGGGTCGGATCTTGGCGGCAGAAACGATGTCCCTCACATTCATTCACTGTTCCCTCCCTCCCCTTCACTCCCCTTCTCCCTCTTTCTCTCTTCTCTCCACTTCCCTGACCTGCCTCAACGTCTCAGCCAGTGCCCTAGTGTACCTTTCCGGACCTATTATGCTACGGCGTCTGTTCCCATTTCTAATACATATTTGGCTGGCTTCTGACACAGCAGATTACCGAAAGGGTGCAGTCGTCATCGTGGACCAAGACCAG
>NC_059269.1:8803628-8823628 GCF_017591435.1 Portunus trituberculatus | reverse complement strand
AGAATTTTCTTTCGTTAATTCAAATGAAGCTGAATGCAACAATCAGAACAAAAGACAAAAGATAAAAAAGGGAAGCTGTAAGAATCAGTCAATTTATACGTGACAATTATTGCATGCAACTTATCTACCTACATCAAACAATCACCCTCCTTTCCTTCTGTATCCAATAACCTTTTGACTTCCATAGATCTTTCCTAATGTCAATAAGATGGGCTAATCGTACATAAATCTTAAGAGAGAGAGAGAGAGAGAGGGTGTCCTTCGAAAACCCCCGGAGGCTTCGGCTGCTTGTTCGAAACGCCCTTTTCATTTTTATTCCTCTAAAATCATTCTTTTTTTTTCTACCCCCCACTTCCTTTCTTCACCCACTATCCACAGTGACCTCGCCTACCAACCACTTTCACAAACATATATAATCTCTAATACAGTGTCCAGCCTCAGTTCCACGCTCGGCTTCACCAGAATAAGGCTCTCTCGCTCCTCATCTCTTTCGCTCCCAACATTCGCAATGAAACTCCAGGTAAGTAGAGACACCCTTAAAGTAGACGCCGCCCACTGCTACGGTATACATCATAAGGTACCATTTTGTTATATCTACGATCTTTTTGTTTCATACATGTCTGGTGTAGGGTGGAATCAAAAGCTTTTCGTCTCATCAACTCCTCTCCTCTGACTAACTGTCTTCAGCCTCTTTCTCACCGCCGAAATGTTGCATCTCTTTCTTTCTTTTATCGCTATTTTCATGCTAACTGTTCTACTGATCTTGCTAACTGCATGCCTCCCGTCCTCCTGCGGCCTCGCTGCACAAGGCTTTCTTCTTCCTCTCATCCCTATTCTGTCCAACTCTCTAACGCAAGACCAGTACTCTGAATCATTCATATCTTTCCTCTCTGCATCTGTATTTCCGACTTCCTACGACTTGTCTTCTTTTAAGAGGGAGGTATCGAGGCATTTGCTCCCTAATTTTGGCTGACGCTTTTCCTCTTTGTAGAGAGCCAGCACACAAGTGGGCCTTTTTTTTATTTCTTATTTTCCCCTTGGCTGGCCCTCTTCCCTATATAAAAAACAAAAACTGATAAGACTTTCCATGAACACAGTGTAACAAATAACATGAATTAGACTGAACTGACTTGATACCATCACGTTAGCCATATGAGATCAATGATAGTATACTTCCATCAGTAATATGTGATGTGTAAACACACACACACACACACACACACACACACACACACACACACACACACACGGCCCGGTGGCTCAGTGGTTAGAGCGCTGGCTTCACAAGCCAGAGGACCGGGGTTCGATTCCCCGGCCGGGTGGAGATATTTGGGTGTGTCTCCTTTCACGTGTAGTCCCTGTTCACCTAGCAGTGAGTAGGTACGGGATGTAAATCGAGGAGTTGTGACCTTGTTGTCCCGGTGTGTGGTGTGTGCCTGGTCTCAGGCCTATCCGAAGATCGGAAAAAATGAGCTCTGAGCTCGTTCCGTAGGGTAACGTCTGGCCGTCTCGTCAGAGACTGCAGCAGATCAAACAGTGAATTACACACACACACACACACACACACACACACACACACACACACACACGGCCCGGTAGCTCAGTGGTTAGAGCGCTAGCTTCACAAGCTAGAGGACCGGGGTTCGATTCCCCGGCCGGGTGGAGATATTTGGGTGTGTCTCCTTTCACGTGTAGCCCCTGTTCACCTAGCAGTGAGTAGGTACGGGATGTAAATCGAGGAGTTGAGACCTTGTTGTCCCGGTGTGTGGTGTGTGCCTGGTCTCAGGCCTATCCGAAGATCGGAAACAATGAGCTCTGAGCTCGTTCCGTAGGGTAACGTCTGGCTGTCTCGTCAGAGACTGCAGCAGATCAAACAGTGAATTACACACACACACACACAATAACGTCCTACTCTCTACAGGTATTCATGGTCCTCGTGGGTTTGGTTGGCGTTACCTTGGCTTACCCATCACGCCCCAGGCCTACTTCTGTCTCTGCAAAAGATCTGGACGAGGAACAACTAAGGGAAACCGTCAACCTCATCGAGAAGTTCATTCCGCCGATCTTCCAGGCCATTAATGATGACAACGGTGACATTACCAGCCGGCTACACAAGATCGTGGACTCCTCCTTGCTGCTGAGTCGCGAAGCCCTCAAGGTGAAGGACCCCTCGGAAAAGAACCAAGAGGAGCTGGAGGAGGTGCAGGCTGCTAGGGAGACCATGCCACTCATCCTGGACATCATGAGGGCCACCTTCAAAACACATAGCCCTGACAACAACCCCAGTGGCAATTTTGACTTTGACATTCCAAGCCAGTAAAAACCCACAGGCAGAAAAGGAATGAGCGAACAAAGTACAGCTTCACCAAAAACATACAACCATAGAAAAATTATGTTACATATTCGTCCAAACAAACAACTGCCAATAGAAGCAAAATCCAGTGCTATACATCTCCTCGCTCTCTCTTAAGTCTATTTTCTATCTTTTCGCCACTGCCGGACCTTCTTTTAGTTATAAGGATTTCCACTCAAACTATACAATATTGTAAAACCTCGCGATAGTAAATTTACATTTCCCAACATCCTTTGTTTGAATGAGTGTATCCCCTCTCACTTCAATGTGGCAATACAAGAACTTCAGGAAATATGTGGTGTGGCATGGCATGGCATGGAATTCTCTGCATGAAACATGCTTTCATATTTCCACCTATAATTTTCATCCGTATTTCAGTTTAACCTTTATTCTTTTACAGGGGAACTCTTCACCTTAGCCTGCAAGAGAATCTGTAAGCTTCAATCTTCTATCTCAGGGAACACTTATCCCTTGTGTTCTTAATGCCAAAGTTCTATTCGGTGTTTTTGTGTTGAAAGAAAAACGAGACATCTCCGTAATGAATTAGAAGAAAATAAATGTTTCAGTGAGAGCGCTAATTCCATACAACATACTCAAGTAACTATCTTTACTTGGTCAGTCCACCAGTACACCAGACACACTCCCTCTCTCCTTCACCACACCTCTGGTCCGCCATTCAAAGCTCACCATCTGTCCAGTCTACGTGAAGGTGTGGGTGATTACTTTACAAGTTTACATCATCCTTATATCTCCCTCACCTCTGCTCTTTCCTGAGCTGCATGTTTGTGTTATTCAATGGACAATGGACTGCCGCTTCTCTTGTATTAACACTTCTTTAAAAATGTAGTATATTAAGCATAATAAAATGTTTCAAATGTGTTATTCAAGGGACTCACCTGCACATGACTCCTTCAGTCTCCAGTGCGCCACAAGATCAGACAGTGAAATTACATTGTCACAATCAATTCTGCAAGAAGCTATCAAGACTACACACGGCAGTCTCAACATGAAATATACAAATCATTAATTTATCATTTTCATCTACAAACTAATTTAATCTTCTTCTACAGCTTCGTGATCACTCAGTACTAACAACTTAACCCATGAACGTATTCCATTAATTAACCAGTGAAATAAGATATTATACTAAACAGTAAGATGTGCACGGCAGTCTTAGCAGAGCTTCCTCCATGACTTGAACAACACCATATTTCTAGAATATTAAAGCTGGATTGTAAAGGTTTGTGGTGAAGGGGGAGACTGAAAAAAGGTGAGGGATAAAGTCTGTAGAAAGTGTCAGGGTATTCAGAAATGAGAAATAGACTCATTACACACATAAATACATAAATACAAACATATACATACATACAAACATACCAGATATATAGACTGGTATGATGAGCACTACCTTGTTAACGCGGAGTAATGTAATGTTCTACCGTATGATGTACTACGACCGTGGGTATTGTTTCGCCCCATGGGACGCCGCATTCAGTCGTTCCCAACGCAGCTTAGGGAATAGGCTCACGCTCTGCCTGGCAATCCGCTTGCCTTTTCTCTTTGACTGGTTCTCCTGTCCTGCAGAGCCAGTCTAGTTCTACAGTCTACAGTCTACTGTCTACAGTCACACTCCAGTGTCTAGACTGTAATTCTACATCATCAAGCTTGCTACAAGCTTCATCTAGCCGCTGCCGACTACAAGTCTTGCTCTGGCCACCGGCTACTTCTCAAGCCTCCACGGCTACTCGCTACCAAGTCTACCAAGCTTCAATACGCTTTGTATCTTACAATAAACACAGGGAAAGGCCCCGGTGTTTCTCTTCAACCATACCAGAACATATTGATGGTGCCAGCCCTCTCGCAATGTCATTCCCGAATAGAAACAAGAAAAAAGAGCCAAGAGACACGGTTTTAACATTTTTACTTTCGTTTTCAAGTTTTTCATTTCATTTTTTTTTTCTTCTTTTTTTTTTTTTTTGTCCTAGCCTATAGCGCCTGTAGTTAAGTTGAAGAGTATGGAAAGCGCTGTTTGCCTTCCACCCATATTACGGCCAATATCATCATCTTCGGTGTAACCACCTAGAACCTGGGTATCATGGAGGCATGTGGGTAACTTTAAACCACTCGACAAATGGCAGTTTCAAAGCGGTATGTGGTGGGATTCGAACCTACGCGTGGACGTTTGCCCAATCCCACGCTCACCACCTTATCCACCACGCTCAGAAAGAAAACAACCAAGGGAGATATGTCGGTTTTGTGTCCTTATCATCCTCTTCTGAAATATTTTGAGCTGTGACTATAGAAAAAAGGAATTGAAACAGAAAGAGAGTAAAGTAACCACGAGAGTTGGTATGGGTGTCATGATACTATTTAAAAACCACCTTCTGAAAGATTTCAAGCCACAAGCAGAAGTGGCGAGGACGTGATGAGAGTTGCTGAATTTACCAATAAGAGGAAGGAGAGAGTGAAGGTACTGGTTTAGCTTTGCATTAGTGAAGTGAATAGACTAATATATATATATATATATATATATATATATATATATATATATATATATATATATATATATATATATATATATATATATATATATATATATATATATATATATATATATACCTCGGTCCCCCTATAAACGTCTAATAGGTCGATGAACAAGGTCGTTCATAGTGAAATCGTTCGTAGTGAATAATGTATCCTATGGGAAAAAGGCTAATAGGTCGATCAGCTCTCTCCTAAACCTAACTTTCAGCCCTATTTTACTTGTTTTTCCGGGAAAAAATGGGGTTAAACATGGAATTCAGGGTTGGAGTAATTGTAATTGTAACTGAATTGAAATGTAATTAATTACATTAAAGTATGTAATTGTAATTGTAATTGGATGTAGAACTTAATGAAGTAATTGTAATTATAATTAATTACATTATAAAGTAATTGTAATTTAATTGTAATTGTGAAAAAAGTCAGTCATACTAAAATTCTGATAATCCTTGTTTTTTACTGCTATGGTAGCAAATATGTGAATACTGTATATGATTACTGGAAAGAAGCACACATGCGATGAGTCTATTGAAGAATCTTGCAAGAGATGTATTAGGGTGTACTGCTACATCAGCTCCATCTGGACGAGTTTTTAGCATTGCAGGAAACTATTTTACTGCAAACGGAGCTCAACTTGGGGTCTCTTCTTTCAGATCAATGATAATGATCACGTGTAACAGTGAACTGTTTAAAAAACTACCATCCAGTGCAACCGCTCAAATATAAGTTATCCTACCACCTGTAATTTTTCAAAAATGAAATAGCAATTTAGTTTTTACAAGCCTGTCAGTAGATTTGTTTTCATCCATGTATTCAAAACTACAAGAATTAAATCCTAAATCAGTCTTTTTTCCTATTTACATAGCTTGTTGCACTGCTGTTTATTTAAAGGAGAAAATACCTTTAATCACAGGAAATTCTTGATTTAGTTATATTGCAAAGTAGTGTTGTAATTTTTCAATAAATAACAACAGTACGATACTAATGTTTTTCTTTTCAACCAAAGCTTACTATTGGAAGCTAGGTAATCATAATTGTAATTATAATTGACAGTCTCTTGTAGTAATTGTAATTGTAACTGAAATTCACATGAGTAATTGTAATTATAATTGCAATTTAAAGTTTTAATAATGTAATTGTAATTGTAATTAAGATTTTGAATTGTAATTGCTCCAACCCTGCATGGAATACATTGCACACATAAAGAAAATGGTAATAAAGAGTAACTTTGCTGTTGTCACTTACCTTAATTCTAGGGGGATTTATGTACAGGGGAGAGTTCCGAGGCTTGTTGGGAGTCACTCACTGTCCTCACTTGATGAGGGATTAGTGACTCCTAGGGAACAAAGGCGCTGAAGGGGATTAGTGCTGTCGTTCTTCACATCCCTCATAAATCCTTCAAACTCCTCGTTACTAGGAAGTGACACGGCGAACACCAGAGGGTCCTGCCACAAGTTCAGGGTTAGGTTCAAGGTTAGGAGGAGGTTCATCAACTTCAACCTCAGGTTGGTCTTGTTGGGGTTGACGAATGTAGCGATCTATTAAAGTTTGCTTTCTTTCATTAATTTTTGCCACATGTGACTCTCGATAACTTCTGATAAGTTTTTCTAAGTCAAAGCAAAATTCGTCCCTTTTTAACTTAGAGCCTCAAGGTAGCCTCGTTTACGTCACCCCAAGCCTCAACAAGTGCATCCACCGCAGACAGTCATGAGGTCACAATGAGCATCGATGTCACGCGCGCTGTTCAAAGCGACGCGAACGCCGTTCATAGCGACGCGAACGCTGTTCATAGCGAGAACTCCTCGGATTTCCTTCACTTTCGGAAGCGATTCGTTCATAGTGAACGTGCTCGATTAAAACAAAAATTTTGGACTGAATATTTTTGGTCACTTGTTCATTGTGAGAATCGTTCATTGCAAACACGCTTATAGCGGGACCAAAATAAACAACGCCTCGGAGTCCCCCTCTGGGGAGGGGACCAAAAATGTCCCCAGGTCGGACACCTCTCCTGTTGAAGACCACAAATGCCTTGACACCTCCCTCAACTTTTTCTACATTAACTTTTGCAACATTCGCGGTCTTAGATCTAATTTTCAATCTGTGGAACACCACCTCTCCTCTACTAAACCTCATCTTCTTTTCCTCACCGATACACAGCAGTCTGAGGCAACAGACAGTAGACCCTTCTCTGTCCCCTCCTACTTTCTCTATTCTCATTTTCATTCTAAAGCTGGATGTTGCGTCTATGTGTGCAACGACCCAACTTGCTCTTGTGCCCACGCTCTTGAGTCTTCCGAATTTTCCACCATCTGGCTACTACTTAACAGTCACTCTCAAACTAAATTCATCTGTGCTGTTTATCTCTCCCCTAACTCTTGTGACTATAGTAGATTCCCGACGTCGGATATTATTGGGTTGCCATTGATCGCTGGCTGTTTTAATACGCGACTCGGTATACAGCCAGCCAGCTCGCAAGAGAGACACATTCTAAAATTCATATCATAATAAATCTTGAGGTATTGAGTCTTTGTACTGCAAAACATTAATTTCAAGTGTTTATCCTAACATTATCCATATGATCTGGTAATACACACTCTACAAAACTGTTATTATAAGCTTAATACTCACAGTTGCGGTTTCAATGCTCTCGCATTTTTTACTAGTCTCAACTACATATTTGGTTTGAAACATTTTTTCATATAGTTCAACAGAGAGCCCTGTTTCTCCTCTAAATATTACAAAGGAATACATTCTGTAATAATCTTGTTAGAGCAACATTTTTGCGGCCGAAGGCATATCAAACCGAAAAGACTAACTGAACTCAGAAACACCGAGTCCTCTCAAAACACCAAAACAACCTTGCGGCCCACGGTTGTTTGGAAGCTCGTGTGGAGTAGGGTGACCAGACGTCCACGGTTTCCGGGGACAGTCCCCGATTTCAGTGACCTGTCCCCGGCTACTGCTGTCCCCGGTTTTCTGTAACTGAAAGATCACTTGATGCGTTAAAAACTACTCCTTTTGATTATGATAATTATGTCCTTTTATCATTACTCTTTTAGAATGTCAAGAATAAGGAGATGGCCTTAGTTTCCGTGAAGACGGTGAAATGTATAGCGGACACATTTTAACACCTAATGGGTGTTCATGATCTCAGATATTTCATCAGATAGAGATTTTTTTTCTTTGCAACTTGGGTAAATAAGGCGAGAGAAACTTTTGATTGCTGGTTTAGAAATGGTATGGATAGTGTCTCCGTTTTGGTTTTTCCAGTGCAAAAACACTACATGTTTTTACCTCCCTGAACTGAAAATGTCCCCGGAATTTGTCTCAGAAATCTAGTCACCCTAGTGTGGAGTGTTCTTAGAGCTGGAACAGAATGCCAGTTTATACATGTGCTGTAGCTGACTGCAATTCTATATCAAAAAGAAAACCAAGGCATGAAAGGATAGACTGTGTTTCCCAGGAAGAAAGACGCGGCTCGAAGAAGATTATGGGAGACACGATGTAAACGAGGCCCGACGTGGAGAGCTACCAAGGACCATGCTATCTGCTCAAAGCACTTCATAGATTGATGCAAAGGACCGTCAGCATCGCATCCAGACCCTGAACTGTTTGCCTATAACCGGTGGGGAGCAGGTAGAAACCTGCTTGATGTTGTTTACATACGGAACGGACAATCTTTCACTGATGTCATACAAGGATTTTGAATCAAAACATCGTGTTTATTTGATATTCGTCACATTTTTTGGATTTGATTGCTAATTAATTAACTTGAACCAATGAAATGTGCTTGCTTACTGAAAATAATGTAATTCACTCAAGTGTCCCAAAACTGAGACCATGAACCAAGTATTTTTGGCTTTTGTGCTTGGTGAAGCTGATTAGAGATGTTCCTAATAATTTATTACTTAGTTTGATAGCACATATATGACGTAATATTTTTTTTTCCAGCATACCGAGTTGAATGTGCTAAATTAAGTTATCTGGCGAATCTGGCAGCTTTTCAGCACTTTCCAACGTCAGGAATTCTTCGACTACTTAACTTCTAAAGTGGAGCACATTCTGTACCTCTACCCTTTCGCTGAGATTTCCATTCTTGGAGATTTCAATGTTCACCACCAGCTTTAGCTTTCCTCTCCCATCACTGACCACCCTGGTGAACTAGCCTTCAACTTTGCTATCTTCCATGACCTAGAGCAACTGGTGCAACACCCTACTCGTATTCCTGACCGTCTTGGAGACACGCCCAACATTCTTGATCTCTTCCTCACCTCTAACCCTTCTGCTTATGCTGTCACCCTTTCATCTCCGTTGGGCTCCTCCGATCACAATCTCATTTCTGTATCTTGTCCTATTTTTCCAATCCCTCCGCAGGATCCCCCAAAGCGAAGGTGCCTCTGGCGTTTTGCCTCTGCCAGTTGGGGGGACCTGAGGAGGTATTATGCTGATTTTCCCTGGAATGATTATTGCTTCCGTGTCAGAGACCCATCTCTTTGTGCTGAACGCATAACAGAGGTGTTAGTATCTGGCATGGAGGCGTACATTCCTCATTCTTTTCTCAACCTAAACCTTCTAAACCTTGGTTTAACTCAGCCTGTTCTCGTGCTATACATGATAGAGAGGTTGCCCACAAAAGGTACTTGAGCCTTCCATCTCCTGAATCTCATGCACTTTATATCTCTGCCCGGAATCATGCCAAGTCTGTTCTTCAACTTGCCAAACACTCTTTCATAAATAGGAAATGTCAAAATCTTTCAAACTCAAACTCTCCTCGTGACTTCTGGCATCTAGCCAAAAACATCTCAAATAACTTCACTTCTTCATCTTTCCTCCTTTATTTCATCCTGATGGCACCACTGCCATCTCTTCTGTCTCTAAAGCTGAACTCTTTTCTCAAACCTTTGCTCACAACTCCACCTTGGACGATTCTGGGCTTGTCCTCCCTCTCCTCCTCCCTCTGACTATTTCATGTCTACAATCAAAATTCTTCGTAATGATGTTTTCCATGCCCTTGCTGGCCTAAACCCTCGGAAGGCTTATGGACCTGATGGGGTCCCTCCTATTGTTCTCAAAAACTGTGCTTCTGTGCTTGCACCTTGCCTGGCCAAACTCTTCCAACTTTGTCTATCGACTTCTACCTTTCCTTCCTGCTGGAAGTTCGCCTACATTCAGCCTGTTCCTAAAAGGGTGACCGTTCTAACCTCTCAAACTACCGTCCTATAGCTTTAATCTCTTGCTTGTCTAAAGTTTTTGAATCTATCCTGAATAGGAAGATTCTCAAACATCTGTCACTTCACAATCTTCTGTCTGATCGCCAGTATGGCTTCCGTCAAGGTCGCTCTACTGGTGATCTTCTGGCTTTCCTTACTGAGTCTTGGTCATCCTCTTTTAGAGATTTCGGTGAAACTTTTGCTGTTGCGTTAGACATATCAAAAGCTTTTGATAGAGTCTGGCATAAAGCTTTGATTTCAAAACTGCCCTCCTACGGCTTCTATCCTTCTCTCTGCAACTTTATCTCAAGTTTCCTTTCCGACCGCTCTATTGCTGCTGTGGTAGACGGCTACTGTTCTTCTCCTAAACCTATTAATAGTGGTGTTCCTCAGGGTTCTGTCCTGTCACCCACTCTCTTTCTATTATTCATTAATGACCTTCTTAACCAAACTTCTTGCCCTATCCACTCCTACGCTGATGATACCACCTACATCTTTCCACGTTCTTTCAGAGTCCAACCCTTCAGGAAATCAACAGATCACGCGGGGACGCCACGGAACGCCTGACTTCCGATCTTTCTAAGATTTCCGATTGGGGCAGAGAAAATCTAGTAGTTTTCAATGCCTCAAAACTCAATTCCTCCATCTATCAACTCGACACAACCTTCCAGACAACTATCCCTCTTCTTCAATGACACTCAACTGTCTCCTCTTCCACAATGAATATCCTCGGTCTGTCCTTTGCTCATAATCTTAACTGGAAACTTCACATCTCATCTCTTGCTAAAACAGCTTCTATGAAGTTAGGTGTTCTGAGGCGTCTCCGACAGTTTTTCTCGCCCTCCAACTGCTTACTCTGTATAAGGGCCTTATCCGTCCTTGTATATATATATATATATATATATATATATATATATATATATATATATATATATATATATATATATATATATATATATATATATATATGGTAAAACTACAGAACCACTGCTCCCCTCCCTTTCCTCTCCCCTTCTCCCTTCTCCCCCCCAACAAGCTTGGGGGACTGTGGGAAATAGGGTTTTTTTGGGGGGGGAGCCAAGAGGCGAGATATGGCGATCCAAAAAAATCTAAGAACAAAAACCTAACCTAACGTAGCCTAACCTAACCCTAACATAAACCTAACCTAACGTAACCTAACCTAGCCGGTGGGGGCGTGGCCCCCACGGACCCCCCCTACAACACTAACCTAACCCTAACATAAACCTAACCTAATGTGACCTAACCTAACCGGGGGTGCTGTGCCCCCCCAGAACCCCCTCCAACACTAACCTAACCCTAACATAAACCTAACCTACCCTATCCTTGCTTTTGGGCAGTTTCCCTCCCCCCACACCGGTTCTCTTATAGCTTCACACAATATGCCCTACCTCTACCAATACCCCTCCTCACAATACCTTAACGAAAGGATGAAGGTCCTGGCTGGTCCTCTTCTCGATTGTACACTGACTTGCATCGCAGGAGCGATGATTTCCCAGTTATCAAATTCGCAACCTTTACAACTAGTGTCACTGGTGGCCATGGCTGAACTGCTCACACAGATGTCTGTGCACCTGTCTGCCCTGCTGTGCCCCGCCTATGAATACATATAGCTAATTCCCATTGACGCAGCTCGTGCTGTTAATAGGTGGTGGCACGTCATTGGACAAAAGAACTATAGGCACAATAAGAATCCTATTCACCAGTTACCCACAAACCCCAGCTAGAAACAAATGCAAGTCAGTGTACTGCTCATTTCCGAGTGTGATGGAGCTCCGTGGCTCGCCGCAGCTTGCTAGACTTATAGAAAATTCACCGAACACACCACATTTGAAGGCTTGTGTACGACACACTAAGGCCGAGCACTCACCAAAACTCTCACTGATGTTAAACACGTTACATATACTACACTGTGCTATACGTATTATACAGATCGGCGTGGAGCAGTGATTCTAGAGAAGAACCATATATATATATATATATATATATATATATATATATATATATATATATATATATATATATATATATATATATATATATATATATATATATATGCATAGAAATAGTATGAGAAAGAAAACAAGTTTATAATAGTTTGTCTTAGAAGTATGGAGAGAACGTGTGTCAGGTACAATAGAACACATGGAATGTGTGCAATGGGTGACTGAGATGATCACTACATTATCAAGGTCAGAGGAGCATTGACAATAGATGAACGGTAGATTATTTCAGAAGAAGCAACACTGTAAGAAATTCAAAACACATAATGACTGACCTCGTGTTATTACATATTACACCAGAATAAAGTTGCCTCGTACATAATATCTTATCTTAATTAACTGACACATCATTTTTTTTTCACTATTATAATCAACGCACACTTTCATTTGTTTTTCTCATATAATCTTAGTTTTATTTATCTATCCATATTTTCTACATTTCTCATTAATTTTGTTTTTCATTTTACAAACAAAGGCGAGAGTGATCCAAAAAACTTGCCGAGGCTGTCCGACAACTGGAATGCGTAGTCGTTGAATAACATGGCTGCCCCAAGAAGGCAAACTTGGGAGATTTTTTTTTTTTTTTTTTATCTTCAGCTGTGTAACGTAAATTTTTTTGTGAGCAATATATTGACACTTTGCCCCCCCCGTGATATGGTGCGATTTCTGTCATCTTTAACAGATTGACTTATTTGATCATCAACCACATTTTTTCCTTCTTTTCATAAATCTTTTACCGTATTATCCATAAAGATATGGCTTGTCAAGAGCTTTGTCCTACCACTATTTTGATTCCATAATGTACATATATGTGCAAAAAAAAAAAACTACCCCTATTTTGATTCGATAATGTACATGTATGTATAGAAAGCAAACACAATAAAGCGTCTAGTGTTCAAGGTGTTTAAAACAAAGACCACAACGCTTCCGCAGTCAGTGCAAAGAGTACAAACCAAACCACATCAACTTCTCAATATAAGATATATCAGGGACAAGATATCTAATAACGAGGAGAACGTTCCTCCAACCCCTCTCTCTCTCTCTCTCTCTCTCTCTCTCTCTCTCTCTCTCTCTCTCTCTCTCTCTCTCTCTCTCTCTCTCTCTCTCTCTCTCTCTCTCTCTCTCTCTCTCTCTCTCTGTGTGTGTGTGTGTGTGTGTGTGTGTGTGTGTGAATGGCACTATGGCCTTCGGATTTTTTCCCCATCAAAGTGGGTTACAGAAGGGAGCGATTTAGATATATACGTGATGGCGCTGATTGACTCACCGATGTCTACATAAAAGTACAAAAAACATACCATGGCAAGGACAGGAAAGTGGAGACGAACCACATGCCAACTTCTGAATTCAAATTACTTTTTTAGGGTGCAAGATGTCACTTACTGGAAGGGATCGCACTAACCATGCAGTTATTGATGAACAAGGTGACCTGAAGTATACGTGCAGTACTGCAGGTAATGCCGTCACACACAAAAAAGAAAAGATCATACGCACAATCTGGTACTAACTGGAATCTCGTCACATTTATGCACTCTCAGGCAATATATTGAGAGCAGGCTTGCGGACACATTAGTTGATGTTTGCCAGTTGCTGAAGCAAGTCGCCCCCTCTCCTTCACTTCATATCACAATGAAACTTCAGGTGAGTCGCCACACCTCAACAAGAATCAGCTTTTAGTGGGCATGTACACTTCCTATAGCTCCCATCGCAGTGTGCACGTAACCTTATCAATCTTGGTTATTGTTACTTTATTGCAACGCTTACAATTGTGTCATCGGTTCTTAGATGTAAATAAAATCAATTATACCAGGAACCGGTCTCAACATATTCTTATATTGACAATGCTTTTTTGTGGACAAAAAATATCAAGATTCTCATTAACCACTAGTTGTGCCTATCTCTTCTAAACTAATATACTTAACAAACTCTATACTTTTTTTTCTAGAGGCAGTGTCATCAACAAGTAAGATATAATTTTTTTTAACAGTTCTCCTAATAACGACATACAAAACGTGTCCCTGGTTGTAACTTGTGATCTTTCTCCACATGTAGAGTAAAGATGTAACAAGTGTGACGTTGATTTTTCCAAGAAATTCTTGTCATCCACCTTTATCATATTTTGCTCTTTGCACTTTGTTTTATAATATCGTATATAATCCTTATGGTTTGCACTTTAGCAACAGATCTCACAAATAAAATCTATCTCAATAGACTGCATAATTCTATAGTCATTTAGTGAATAAATACATTTTTACCTGTGATAAAAGGTGCTCAACTCTCATACCGGCCTCTGCCAGACATTTCCCTATGACAACAGATTGACAGACTGAAGTCACGCCAATATCTTTCCTCACGCACCCCACTAGCCTCCGTCAGTGTGGTACTGGACCGCTAAGCACACTTTCCTTGTTATCAATCCGATTACAAGTGAAATAATCTAATCACAATTGACTATAGTATATTATTACCAATACTACATCATTACTTTGTAGTACTCCATACAATACAACGCAATCAACATGAAGCTCCATTTAACAATAAAAACAGTGAAACGAATGAAACATGATACGTACCATTTGTTCCACTAATAGTAAATCGAGTTAGTGCACTTTTCTGGCTAAGAAGTATACTCAGAATGCATGGGTGATAGATATCAAGGTTTTCAGCATACATGATGCTTGAATATGTAATCGACTCGTATGGTAATGGCAATAAAGGATATCATCAACCAATCAAGCCATAGTAAGGTAAAAATAGACCAAATATATGATTATTGTCTTTATGTATAGTAACGCCTTCCTATATACTCTTATAAACATCCCAACTACCTCTCCTCTTCTCAGATCACTGTGCTGCTAGTGAGCATGGCTGGCCTAGCTTTCGCTGCGCCGTCAGGAGCAGCGACGGGCGCCTTCAGTTTTCCCTCCTCAGCTACTGAGATAGACAATGACGCGCTGAGAAAACTCACGGTAGTCATTGAACAATTCCTGCCACCGCTCATCAAAGCCATCAGTGATAACAATGGTGATATCGTGACTCGCATCAACAAGGTCGTGGATTCCTCTCTGGCGCTGGGACGCGAGACGGTGTTGGTGCAGAACCCAGACCCTAATCAAGAGATCCTGAAGGAGATCGACGCTGCTAGGGAGAGTACGCCGCTCATCATGCAGGTGGTGCGCTCCATGCAAAGGGTCATACAGAATGCTGGCAATAACTTTGATTCCACTGACTTGACTCCCTTTAACCAATAATAAACACAGCCACACGCACAGTTAAACACTCATTAACACTGTTAGTCATAAGAAATGTTAATTCATTATTGAAGTAACGTTAGCCTATGCTCCTCAGGACTGACTGCTTCTGGTACGTTGTACCTTTTAAACAATAGCGACCTACACAATGAACTGCATTCATCTCAACCTATAGCTTAAATCACATTTTCACGGAATCAAGCACTTATAACACTTTTAAGTTACTTAATTCCGACGTTAAGAACTAAGAACATGTTTGTAAAAAGTTATCAATAAATTTTGTGAGTCCGAACCACCCTATCAAATCAACCTTTCATTCAGTTTTTACCTCGCCTGTTAAATATATAGCCACAATAATCTTAATTAGTCTTATTTTTTGTTTTATATTCAAGTATGTGTGTGTGTGTGTGTGTGTCTGTGTAATTCACCTCACCTCGGTCGCCTGCTGGTCACCCAGCCAGTCTTCCCCATTACGGAGCGAGCTCAGAGCTCATAGACAGATCTTCGGGTAGGACTGAGACCACAACACACTCCACACACTGGGAAAGCGAGGCCACAACCTCTCGAGTTACATCCCGTACCTATTTACTGCTAGGTGAACAGGGGCCACACATTAAGAGGCTTGCCCATTTGCCTCGCCGCTTACCGGGACTCGAACCCGGGCTTCTCGATTGTGAGTCGAGCGTGCTAACCACTACACTACGCGGTGTGTGTGTGTGTGTGTGTGTGTGTGTGTGTGTGTGTGTGTGTGTGTGTGTGTGTGACAAGGTTGCCACAAACACCAGAACCCTTTTATCCTCTCCGTCCAGAAATGTAACGTAAATGTCAGGCAGATAGGTGCGCTTGCAAGACACATATTGTTTATGTATTGGGAACAGTAATCAGGCACATGTTCTCTCTGACCTTTTCACTGCATTCTACATCTGCAATGGCCTATCTCCTGCTACCAAAGTATATTGTTATACGTCAACACATCAGTGAACGCTGGAAGACCATGAGTTGCTCCCCTCCATAACAGGCTGAGGTTCTGCTTGCCTCTTGATCAACGGTGTCCTGATTCAACACTGAGGCGTTGAGAGGCTGGCACGGATATTATGTTGGTTTCAAATTATTTCACGATACACTTTTGACTGTCCATCTGCCGCTCTGATACGGTAGAGCCAAGATTATGCAAACTACCAATCTATCTTAAGTTTACGAGCATGTAGCACCCCAAACTTACGACATTGCGGGCAAAAGAGGTAGTATGGTATTCCCTAAAGCCAGGCTGGTAAATAATCATGTTTCATCTTGACCAGAGGCCTTTTGTCGAGTTTAAACGCAAATCTTTCGACTTTCCAGCGGGGGACAAAGGTGCGTAGTTATGATAAAGCAGCGTCATTACAAAAGTTGCCCCAGTGTACCAATGAGGGAAATGCGATCATGTCTCCACCAGGAATGATGCATATGATACATCTAAATATATTGCGAGGGGAAGACGTTTGCCGAACGCTCGTAATTCCTTGACATAAATCCCTGAAGGAATATGGTCGTGCTTCAGCTCCGTGGAGGCAAAGAAATGGCGTCTTACTATCACCCAATCTGCACATGTACCCTTTACTATGAGACGTAAAATATGGATATCACTTTCCTTATTCCTCCAAAAGTCTTAACTCTAAAGTCAAACTGCCGCCTCCTCATCCTGATAAAAGACCAGATGACGTGACACAAAATTGCAACACTCAGGTTGCACATGTAACCTTTACTCAGAGATGTAAACTGTAGATATCACTGATGTATACACGGAGCGGGAAAGGGATGTGTGCCTTTTGAAATGTGTCTCTCCAGTATATCCATCAACATCAAAGTCTATCTCGTATTTATGTACCAATTAATTTATCTATTTATCTGTCTGTCTATCAATGTATTTATTTATCTGTCTCTTTAGCCATCAGTCAATCCGTTTCTCAATACATCAACAGAGTCAAAGTCTGTCCTCCCCGTGACCTCAGAAGGCTGGCCGCTAGCTCCCTTACCTGCTGTAATGGATTTTAGATACTGCACGACATAGCAGGGCCAGCGCCTGTCGTCTGGTCCTTAAGCCATTGATTTGCTACTCCCGCACACCCCTAAAGTAGTCTAAGAGAATGGCAGGGAGTGGGAGCTGTATCGGGTGCACGGAGGGAAGGCGTGCCAGCTGACTGATTCACTGAGTTCATTCCTTCCAACGTGTGGCAATGTAAGAGAACTCGAAGTCTGAGGTTGTGTGTGCGCCTTTGCTTCATTATGGTAAGCAGTTTGGAATATTAGCAAGGGAAGAGGTTAGAATGATTGTATGTTGACTTTCCATGGAAGATAAGTAAGATAAAATAATGAGAGAGAGAGAGAGAGAGAGAGAGAGAGAGAGAGAGAGAGAGAGAGAGAGAGAGAGAGAGAGAGAGAGAGAGAGAGAGAGAGAGAGAGAGAGAGAGAGAGAGAGAGAGAGAGAGAGAGAGAGAGAGAGAGAGA
Organism: Portunus trituberculatus; assembly: GCF_017591435.1. NCBI lineage: Eukaryota > Metazoa > Arthropoda > Malacostraca > Decapoda > Portunidae > Portunus > Portunus trituberculatus. The sequence continues at coordinate 8,805,768 of NC_059269.1, read as the reverse complement.
GAGAGAGAGAGAGAGAGAGAGAGAGAGAGAGAGAGAGAGAGAGAAGCAGAGATTAATAAGGATAAAAGGACTGATAGATAGATCGATGTATATGAATCAATAGAAATTTATCACTTTATTTTGTAACACGTTCTTTTTAATACACAATATACTGATGACGATCTATATATTTGTCTATCTATTTATCTATTCATCTATCTATCTATCTATCTATCTATCTGTCTGTCAAATGGAAAATAATCTTCAAGCAGTATAGAGGCCAGAATATTTCTTTCCAATGTGCGAGTAAGTCATGAAGCGAGCTGTGATAAGGTGACACGGACAGGTAAGGTCATGGTATGCTGACCCACAAACTTCACACGCTGCCAATGAATGAATGAGTCCTAAATCACCAAAGCCTACCAAATACCGCCTCTTGATCCCAATACTCCGTGCGCACATTCTAAACATTCCATTTCACGAACACCTCCGACCATTGCGGTGCATCTGAAGCGTCAGCACCAGCTATACTCAGGTGAATACACTCCCAAAAATGTCCAGTATTGCCTTGAAATAGTCTTGCTCCAGTAATAAAAAAAAAAAATACTCTGGCAATAAACACATGCACAACACACAGCAATACTCACCCAGTGCACTCCACACCACCTCCTCGTTCTCCTTAGACCACTGCACGGCGGCACCCCCAGGATGGTCGTAGCGGGCGCGGAGGTGGCGGCCCCCGGGGGCATTAGCAAGGATGATAAAGGTGCGTTGCTCCTCTAAGGGAGAGAGGCAGTCTTCCCGCGGCCCGAAGTTGGTCACGTTGATTCGCCTGGGTAAAGAAAAAGCTTCATTAAACACAAGTAACATTATTACGGTTCAAAGAAGTTATACTTTATATATATATATATATATATATATATATATATATATATATATATATATATATATATATATATATATATATATATATATATATATATATATACTAAAGGGTGGGGCGCGGTTACTTCCCGATTTGAGAATGAAATAAAAACCTGTTCACACTTCAGAATTCTTTATTCTTCTTTTATGCCTTTCACACAACATGGGAGATTTACTTTTACACTGTTTTAAAGACAAAATCTTTTAAATGTCCACCTCCATTGTCAATACACTGATTCAGACGATTTCGGAAGCTTTGGTCTACTCTCTCCAGTATGTTGAGCGGTATATTGGCTATTTCAGTTCGGATGGCGTTCTGTAGGTCTTCCAGGGTCTGTGGACGGTCGTTATAAACCAGGGATTTGAGATATCCCCACAGGAAATAATCACAGGGGGCTAAATCAGGTGAGCGCGCAGGCCAGTTTAAGTCTCCTCTCAGGGAAATCAGTCGGTTCGGAAAAGCTTCTCTCAGGAATCCCATTGAAATGCGTGCAGTGTGGGCACACACTGATTTAGCCCCCTGTGATTATTTCCTGTGGGGATATCTAAAATCCCTGGTTTATAACGACCGTCCACAGACCCTGGAAGACCTACAGAACGCCATCCCAACTGAAATAGCCAATATACCGCTCAACATGCTGGAGAGAGTAGACCAAAGCTTCCGAAATCGTCTGAATCAGTGTATTGATAATGGAGGTGGACATTTAAAAGATTTTGTCTTTAAAACAGTGTAAAAGTAAATCTCCCATGTTGTGTGAAAGGCATAAAAGAAGAATAAAGAATTCTGAAGTGTGAACAGGTTTTTATTTCATTCTCAAATCGGGAAGTAACCGCGCCCCACCCTAGTATATATATATATATATATATATATATATATATATATATATATATATATATATATATATATATATATATATATATATATATATATATATATATATATATATATATATATATATATATCAAGCAAGAGTTTTCTGTTTTGTTTTCTTTTTCTTTCGTTAAGTTAAGCCTTTAGTGACTGTCTGAAGTGGAAGTAAGGCGTGAATAAGGCGTGAATCTGAATTAACTGACCAAAGAAGAAGCAATTCGTTCAGTGGATGAAGTGGCGAAGCCAGTCACCGTCATTCAAGTGAGGAAACTTTGATATCTTGTGAACGACGCATCCCCAAGGGAAATATTTATCTGACATGCTTCTTCCATCCATCCTCCCTCACCATCCCAACCCCCTCCTCCT
>NC_059269.1:8798628-8801128 GCF_017591435.1 Portunus trituberculatus | reverse complement strand
CAAAAAGCTACACTAATCAACCAAACCTTTTTAACCCCTTCAGTGCCATGACGCGTTTCTATATTCTTTCTGTGTACTATTTAGTGATTTTATACAGCTTCAGAAACTTACTTGGGGATTAAAATAGTGAAGACTCTAGCCATTAATCTTCTGATCTCCATAAATTCTTCCTAATGTTAATAAAATCGTGTAATCATACCCAAACTCATGGTAAAAATGCTTTCCAGTATTGAAGAAGTTAATTCCACCAGCTTCCCTAGAACGTGGAGGTCGTCTTGCCCTCCATTCATTAGTGAGCAAGTCAACACGACCCGAGACGCCCATTCACCACTTCCCTGGGTCGTCATACGTTGCGGCCTTTGATCCAGCGCGTCTTTTGTAGCGCGGTATTTTTCTGAACCGAGATGATTAAGAGAGCGAAGAAAAACGTCTGCCAATGCTGAATACTCGTCTCTCTATGGAGTTTCGGACATTCTGACTTAGTGGAGTGTTATTGAACACTTGCCAAGGGAATTTAGATGGAGTTCATGATATATATATAAGTTTAAGTGCCCTATTCTTAAGCCCTTCAGTACCAAGACGTATTTTCATATTTATTCTACTTTCTATTTGGTGATTTTATACAGCTTCCAAAACTTGTGTGGGGATTAGAATTGTGAAGACGCTGGCCATTAATCTTCTACCTTCTATAAACCGTTCCTAATGTAAATAAAATCATCTAATCATAATCAAAACTCAAGGTTAAAAAAAATGTGTCCCAGTACTGAAGGGAATTAAGGAGTGATGAGATCAGGGTAATGCCGGGAAATTGTCAGGTCAGCACGTGGCAAACTCTGTAGTAAGTGCAAACATTTCTTCGCCTCGTCCTGACAATTTGTAATAGGGTCTAGTGTAAGTTATTTGGGTTTTAGTGTAAATTTCGTATATTTTTCTTCGTGATCTTTATAAGAAATATTAGATGAATTTAAAAAGAAGATAAAGGAAACAGAAGACGGAAGAGAAAAAGCAAAAGAAATAAGAGCGGAAGGAAGAGGAGAAGAAAAGGGGCTGTAATTTTTTTAATAATATGATCTGAGACGGTACTTTTGCACTTTGCCTAATTCATTCTCTCTCTCTCTCTCTCTCTCTCTCTCTCTCTCTCTCTCTCTCTCTCTCTCTCTCTCTCTCTCTCTCTCTCTCATGCCAAAAATGCGAGCGACGACTCAAAGGAAGCAAATCCACGTCCAATGTTTTCGCGTCCTGTCTGGTGTCCGGCAGTTCATCTTTAAGTAAGTGACAGTGTAGCTATTGCAGTGCTCACTCCGCTTCTCACTCGCGCGAGACACGTCGACAAAAAACCAGACATTTTTCTCTCTCGGACAGGTAAGAAATAGATGAAGAAAATACAATATATCCAAGCCATTCAAATCTCTGAAAACAAGAGTAACGAAAGAACAACGGGTGTGCTTTTTATGAGTCTTTATGAAGGTAATGTTGTCCTATGAGAAAAATAGTCGAGTGATTCCCATCGCCTCCCGTTAAGCTTTATAAAATGCGATATAAAATATTAGTGTGACTTCCAATTGACACCACTGGGAGAGACGGGGTAGTTAAAAATCTTCTCGTTCCAGTCGTTTTTCAATAATAGATGAAATATCTGAGTTTTTTTTTTTTAAATAGCATCTCAATGTATCGGTAGACATCAGACAGTTGACTGAAGCAGAAGCCTGACACTCAATGCAGACTACACCAAATTAGCTGAACCACAAGCAGGGCAAAGCAAGTTGGTTAAAGTTAGCGCCATCACAAATCCCATCTGAGTATCAACATGAACACTGAAGACTGAACACTAACCCAGACCAGGCAAACAGTCAGCTGCCTCAGGAACACAGGCAGACGCAGGGCCTCAGGGAACACCCGAGGGTAGGCGCCGCTAATGGAAGCTCAGTTAGGTAGAACTAGTTTACATGTATACACTGCCGCAAGCGTGTCCCGTGAAGAGGAGAAGGACAATGGTCTGCTGAATTGAAAGACTCACTGAGGAGGGAGGCTGCAGCAGGGACGAAGAGAGGAAAAGCATCATTCTTTTACACAGAGGAGCGTTACGTTGGCAAGAGTGGGACGTAATTAAAAAAGAATACTGAGGCTATATATTTTGTGTCAAGCTACAGAGAAAATACTAAGTGATTGTATAGAGGAGTGTTACGTTACCAAGTGTGAGAGTCAATGAAGAAGTAAGAAATACAGAGGCAATGTTTCAAGTATCCAGCAATGAAGTAAAATATAAACAAATCAGTAAGTAATTGTAATATCCTAATAGACGAACAATTATCGAGAGTAAACACTGACTAAGTGGATTTCAAAACCACCCAAACGACAAGGAAAGCAAATTAATGTGTGATTCTCGTGGAGTGATTGAGCGAGCGGAAAATGTGTCTCCCCGTGTGTGTGTGTGTGTGTGTGTGTGTGTACTGGGAATGAGATGCTCCACAAAATTAATGACTCTGGCTAGCGCGCATCT
>NC_059269.1:8783628-8793628 GCF_017591435.1 Portunus trituberculatus | reverse complement strand
TCACAGCACTGAGAAAATTATACACCGATACACGGAAGAGACTGAGAGAGAGAGAGAGAGAGAGAGAGAGAGAGAGAGAGAGAGAGAGAGAGAGAGAGAGAGAGAGAGAGAGAGAGAGAGAGAGAGAGAGAGAGAGAGAGAGAGAGAGAGAGAGAGAGAGAGAGAGAGAGAGAGAGAGAGAGAGAGAGAGAGAGAGAGAGAGAGAGAGAGAGAGAGAGAGAGAGAGAGAGAGAGAGAGAGAGAGAGAGAGAGAGAGAGAGAGAGAGAGAGAGAGAGAGAGAGAGAGAGAGAGAGAGAGAGAGAGAGAGAGAGAGAGAGAGAGAGAGAGAGAGAGAGAGAGAGAGAGAGAGAGAGAGAGAGAGAGAGAGAGAGAGAGAGAGAGAGAGAGAGAGAGAGAGAGAGAGAGAGAGAGAGAGAGAGCCAATCTGGGAGTGGATGTCTTCGATCGGGACGAAAAAACAAGTGTTGGCTAGAAAGACATGAACTCTCCCCACATCACCTCCCGCGTCACACATTCCCTTCGCCGCCAAGAGAGGTAGCCAGGACGAAAAACACAAACATACACACACACACACACACACACACACACACACACACACACACACACACACACACACACACACACACACACATACCAAACATTCCTTAAGACTTAATTAAAATTCACTTCATTTCCGAGTCTCTTATGGGAACACACACAGGCAGATGATACCTCCAGAAGTATATCGATAATAATAATAATAATAATAATAATAATAATAATAATAATAATAATAATAATAATAATAATAATAATAATAATAATAATAATGATAATACACCCTGGAAAATATCTATCATGCTAATATTCTGTTTTCCATATCATAGGAGGAAACTAATGAAGGCAGCAGTAACTCATTACATAAATTATTAAGGATCATAATGAAAAAAAAACGGTGATATTTTTGTAATTATGATAATGAAACTCACATTCCCTGACAGTCCCCTTAGCACGGCGCACTGTGTTTCCCCCCAACTATCCTCATCATCCTCTCCCTTCCTCTCCCTTTCTCTCCCTCTATACATCGACACGTCTTTCTATCCACATACTTCCCTTCCTAGTATGCATCAACACGTATTTATCTATACTGCCCAGATAACACATGATAATGATACTAATAGAGATACGAGTCAACTTTCTTCTACACTTCCCTTAAGCTATGTGAATCTGTGTTTGTTCATGTCCTACACAACCCTCTTTTTCCTTCTCCGTTTCCTTTTCATCTTGCTTCTACTCCCATTCACCACTACCACCAGCACTTTATCTTCCTCGTCGTCCCTATCCTCATCTTCCCTACCCTCCCACACACACACACACACACACACACACACACACACACATCTTCCTCTTGTGTCCTCGCTGCGTCAGAAATTTAGTCTTCACAACACCATTATAATGTTTATTTTGCTCGTCGCTGCGCACCTCATCACACACACACACACACACACACACACACACACACACACACACACACACACACACACACACACAACACACACACACATACACACACTCATTCACTCTTGCCTCAGACCACCACCATCACAACAGGGTATATATTACGTATTTTCACCCGACGTGTCAGAAAAAGTGATGTCATTTTAGCCGACAAATTGCCCCTCTCTTTCAGCGCAAGATGTGTGGCAAATGGCGAGGCAAAATGACGTGAAATTCCCCGGTACATCGCCTTTTATTTGTGGTTTCCCCCTAAATGGACCTTTGCGGCATGGCAGCTTACTCACCTATCTCAGAAATATGTGTGCAGGAGAGAGAGAGAGAGAGAGAGAGAGAGAGAGAGAGAGAGAGAGAGAGAGAGAGAGAGAGAGAGAGAGAGAGAGAGAGAGAGAGAGAGAGAGAGAGAGAGAGAGAGAGTAAAAATAACATCTGAAAAGCTGATTATTTACAGATGATAAACTTGAAAGCTTTATATTGTGAGTGGGTTGAATGATGACAAGCACTATTTATTATGGACAGTTTGGTAGGCGACACAAGCCTCGCATCTGAAAAGTGGTGGGCTCCTCTCCTAGCAGGTAATATAAAAATAGTGTAATTAATTCTCTATGACTCCGCCGCTGTCTGTTTGCTGAGGATTTTAAGGGAAAGTTTTGCGAGATGGGGTCGCTTCGGAGTTTTGAAGGCGAAAGTTGCTAGAAGAACGGATAGGTGGTGATCTCTCTCTCTCTCTCTCTCTCTCTCTCTCTCTCTCTCTCTCTCTCTCTCTCTAGAAAGCTACCATATCCTCTAAATCTTTTGTGAGTCGCTCTATTTTTGTCCTTCATAGCTCAGGAAAAAATAAAAGAGCGTCCTGGAACTTGCAAGGCAACTAAAGGCACTGGAATTCTTGAAGTCTCTGTTGATGTACAGGTTCGCAACTCTTGGTTAGTGAATGCTGTGCGACTAGAGACTAATGAGAATGATAGTCAAAGATGGTGGTAAAAGAGTTATTATTCAATCTATCCTTTCAAGTTATATAATGGATGGCAGTGGATGTGTTTTTCTTTTTTTCATCAGAGAACGACTTGGTTTTATTAAGATTAGTGTGCGTAGTAAGAAGATTCATGCGTGAAGGATAAATTCTAAGAAGGCAGATACAATAGAAGAAAAAAGAGCAGAGAACAAAACACAAAGAACAAAAGACACTTATGAGACGCCTCAGACACTAGAATTTTCACTTTTAAAGCTCGAGGATTTGAAGAGAAGTGGAGGTACGCGGAGAAAAAAAAATTAATATAGTCCACCCCAGTAACAATGGAGGTATGAACTCTACGGGTCACTCACAATAGGTTCCAAAAGTCAGTGTTTAAAGGTGATCAGACACGAGGCAGAAAATTTGATATAGTTCACCCGGGAGTCATGTCAGTTTAAAATAAGTCTACGGATCTTTTACAAATATTTCAAAACGTTGATATTTTAAAAGCGACGCTTCAGGAAGTACGGAAGTTCTTTGGGATAAGTGAATGGATGAAGGAAGGAAAGCAAACGCAAAATCTAAAAATTGCATTCCTTTGCTATATGTGAGGAAAAAAAAGTAAACTAGTTAAACACTTCAATATTGGAATACCTTTACCTTGAAATTTGTATACTATCAGACCATTTCTTGACCTCAGAAGATTAATGGCCAGAGTCTTCACCATTTCAATCCCCCACATGAGTTTCTGAAGCTGTAAAAAATCACCAAATAGTAAGCAGAAGGCATATGAAAACGCGTCATGGTAATGAAGGAGTTAACGAGAATGCTTAAATGTACATCCAGACTTTACGGACACCCTGGAAAAAGGAAGGAAAATAGAATACAGTGAAGTAGTCTCTGTGTTTCCGAGGTTCAGAAGGAATAAGTCAAGAGGCGACAGTCCAGCCTGTAGCGGGCCCTCCTTCCCTCCTTCCCCTCCAGCTCACGGAACATGATACTCTGAAGTATTCTGTATCCGGAGTAATGGTGCGTCCCTCGCCGCGGCCACTCCTGCGTGTCGATGGGAAGAGGGGCACAATTAAGAGTCGAGTGCCTCTATGTCTCATAAAAGAATATATTGAAATACGTGAACATATTCTAAACAAAATGCGATGATTTCGGTAGCATTTAATGGTGAAACAAAATGAAACCCCTGTAGTTTGATAATGTTAATAGCTCTATTAGCATACATTATTTCAATTTTAAAAAGAAAAGTGTGAATATTCCGTGACGTTTATATATGAAAACATGTCATTTTCAGAAGGAATGTGAAAAAAAATTACATCGTTAGGAGCAGTTAGTGATATTTTAGGAGACGAGTGAAATAAAAAGATTTTCATAAAAAAAAATAAAAATAAATAATCACGGATATCTGGTTCATACATTTTATCGTTGGCGAGACCAGACAGAACTCGTGATTTCTTTAAAATAGCTTGACGTAATTGCATACAATCAGCTGCCTTCGTTATAATTCAATAAATCATTCATGGTGCAACTGAATTATCAATGCTAATTCCGCTCAGCCGCTCCAAGGAATTTCCCTCCAGCTTTTTATTTCTTTTTTTTTTCATTACTATTATTATTCCCGTTGTGCAGTTTGAACTGTACTAATTTGCCTTCAGAAGTTCGCCAGTGTTTTTATAGATGCGTGCGCGCGCTGCATGTAATCAGCAGCGTCATTAGAGAATCCAGTCGAGGCTTTTATCGGAGCTCAGTCTGCCGTGTGTGCATTAACGCGCCTCCTCTGTGATATAGGCTGATTAAAGTTTTTTTTCTTTATGTAAGAGCGTCACTAGCCAAGACAAAGAAAAGAGGTAAAAATAAAAGCTTTCTGAGGCGCCCGTCACAAAAGAGAGGTCAAAAGAATCATCCAAATTTGAAACTCTTGAAAGAGTTCAACTCACAGGAAAGAGGAAATACAGAAGTAGGCACGGAGTTTACCAGAGAACGGGCTCAATGACTGAGAATACTGACTAACACTTGTATTAAAGAGATGGTTAGAATAGGAATAAGAGAAAGTAGAAGGTCTTGCAGGGAGGGTGCGGGAGGAAGGAAAGCATACAGTTAGCAAGGCCAGAAGAACAGTTAGCGGCAGAAGATAGCAAGATATACAACATTGTGTCAGTGAGAGAGAGAGAGAGAGAGAGAGAGAGAGAGAGAGAGAGAGAGAGAGAGAGAGAGAGAGAGAGAGAGAGAGAGAGAGAGAGAGAGAGAGAGAGAGAGAGAGAGAGACGTTGTTGTGGTGACCGAGACATGGCTGAACAGTGAGGTGGAGCCCACGTATGGCAGGATGCAGGGCTTCACCCACTGGGTGAGGAGGGACCGACAGGAGCGAACAGGAGGTGGAGTGGCTGTCTGCTTCAAGGAAGGAATGCAGGCCCAGCTACTCGACATAGACACGCCTCCAATGATGGAGATGATGTACTTCCGAGTAATGCTGGCAGACCGCTCAGCCCTCCTGCTGTGTGCCCTGTATCGCCCCCCGCGACAAGGGCCTGACTCACTCTTGTACCTGACTGAGACCTTAGACAACCTGATGATGGCACACAGCTGCAGCCACGTGCTGATTGTGGGGGATCTCAATCACCACCTGGAAAGAGACGCCTACGAGAATCTCCTGAGGTGCAGGGTCTGACAGATCATGTCACCTTCCCACACATGAACGAGGAGGGACATTAGACCCTGTCATCTCAGACTACCAGGAAGACAAGCTTCAGTGTCATCAGCTGGGGCTCGTGGGCAGCTCTGACCATCACGCTGTACTGACACAGCTGGAAGTGGGCGTGGCTCAGGACGAGGCCACCACCCGCACCATCTGGCTGTGGAACAAAGCAGACTGGGCTTCCCTGCGCCGCGACCTGACCCACACCCCATGGGCCACTCTGCTACAGGGAGGAGCAGAGAGTGAAGCACTTGCACTCACCTCTCACCTTCTCGCCCTCCAGAGACGCCACGTCCCACACAGGGAATACACCACCAGATCGACGGATCAGCCATGGTTTGGCTACCGTTGCCGTGTTGCTGCCGAGGCAAAGTATGCTGCCTGGCTCCGCTACAAGAGGAACCCGACTCGGCGCAACAAGGACCTGCACAGGGCTGCATGCAGGAGGATGGTGGTAACCAGCAAGTGGGCCTTAAAAAAGTGGGAGGAAAGCCTGCGCCGGAAACTGTGTGGCACTGGCGTAGGAAACAAAACTTGGTGGTCTCTTGTTAAGGACAAACAAGGAACTGGCCACCAAGAATCCATCCCTCCCCTCAGCAAGCAGGACGGTACTGTCGCCACCAGCAGTAAGGAGAGGGCACAGTTGCTGGCTTCCTTGTTTGCTGGAAAAATGAAGGTCGGGAATCCACAGCAGCCACCGCCTCAGCTGGTCCAGCAATGTGAGAAGACTGTCACCATGGTGGAGGTGACGCATCAGCAGGTGAAGCGATTATTGCGGGGGCTGGACACACAGAAAGCCACCGGCCCTGATGACATCAGCCCGCACCTGCTGAAGCGATGCTCCCAGGAACTGGCTGCCCCTCTCACCCAAGTCTTCACAACTTGTGTACGGGAAAACGTCTGGCCTTCAGTGTGGAAGGAGGCTCGAGTAGTTCCCGTACACAAAAAGCTCCAGGACGGACCCAAAAAACTACAGACCCATATCCCTGTTGTCAGTGGTGGGTAAAGTGTTTGAGAGGGTCGTGGCAGAGGTGGTGTGTAGCCATCTCAAGGACAATGCCCTCCTCTCAGACCAACAGTTTGGGTTCAGACCTGGAAGGTCAACCTCCGACCTAATGATGCTTCTCACCAGGCATTGGCAGGACGCCCTCGACGACGGCAAGGACACTATAGTGGTTGCTTTGGACATAGCAGGAGCTTTTGATAAAGTATGGCACAACGGATTACTAGAAAAGCTTCGTGCTAAAGGCATCCAGGGTGGCTTGCTACGACTCTTGGGAAATTACCTGCAGGACAGAAGCCTCAAGGTGGTTGTCAACGGGCAAACATCTGAGTCCCTGCCTGTGGAGGCATCAGTGCCACAGGGTTCAATTCTTGGCCCACTCCTGTGGAATATCTACGTGGATGATCTTCTCCAGCTACTGCCAGGAGTCATGGCCTATGCTGATGACTGCACCCTCTCCTATACCTATCCACGCCAGGACAGTGGGCGGGCTGCTGAGGCCATCAATCAGCAGCTACGAGTGATAAAGGAGTGGGGTGCTCGCTGGCAAGTGACATTCGCGCCGGAGAAGACACAAGCAATGGTTGTCTCTCGGTCCCCAGCCGCCATGGCAGCAATGGCAGGAAAGTTGTCTTTTGGCGCTGCTGCTCTCCCACTCCAAGATGACGTCAAGATACTTGGAGTGGAGGTGGATCGAGGGCTGAGGTTTGACAGGCATGTCAAAACCATTGCCAAGAAAGCCTCTCACAGGATCTCCGCTCTCAGAAGGATCGCCAGTTTCCTCGACAGGAAGGGAGACTGCTGCTGTACAAGGCACAGGTGCGGCCCCACCTTGAATACGCAGCTCTCTCCTGGATGTCCTGTGCCGCCACACACAGAAGGAGACTGGACAGCATCCAACGCCGCGCCATACGGCTAGTAGATGCTGCACTACCACCTCACCCAGAGCCTGAGCGTCCCCTTGATTCACTGGAACACCGCAGAGACGTGGCGGCGATCGTAGTGTTCCATAAGGCACAGGTGCAAAGAGTGCCACATCTGGCAGGGCTGCGTCATCCTCTAAGAGTCACCGCACGGAGCACGAGAACGGTGCTCAATGGTGGTGACGCCGTAGAGGTGCCGCGATCCCACGGGTGTCAGCATCAACGCACCTTCGCAGGACGCGTCTCCAGGATGTGGAACTTGTTCACGGCCGCGGTGCCTCACGTCCAGGAGATGAACACTCACAGTGTCAAACTGATGGCACATAAGTGGAGACAGACACTGCCAACTCCTCTGACACTCTTTGTGACGTGACACTCAGTGTAGTGCAGTGCGTGAATAGTGCTAGTGAAGTGAAACGAATAGTGCTCCATTTACATGCTGACCATCTTGTATATTATCTATTTTTAAGTCTTGTAAATATTGTAGAGAAATAGATTGTAGTACCCTTAGAATAGGTAGCACACGACAGTGCGCCTTTGGGTACATGTTCCTTTGTATTAAGTTTTGTTTAAATAAAAAAAAAAAAAAAAGAGAGAGAGAGAGAGAGAGAGAGAGAGAGAGAGAGAGAAACTGAAGGTATTTAGCAAGAGGAAAGGAGTTAATACGACGAGATGCATTTTAATTTCACTTTATATTGAATGTTGTACTGCTGAAGGCTTGTGTTTCACCGCCTTACAACACTGAAAGGCCTACGTTTGCTGAGTCTACAGGAAGAATTATGCACTAGACCTTACCCTTCATCTGCATCACAAGGAGGCGAGGGGAAAGCGTAGTCAAATTCAAGGAGGACACTCGCATACTAAACTCACACGCACACCGCCTCTGCCTCCTCTGCCGATCCTTGACGTCCGAGACTATATTAAGTTCAAGCTCCATCGCTAAAAAAACACAGCTCAATGTCACACTGGTACCTGCCTTGCAAGTCTACTCCGCATACGTAGGCGTTAACTCCTTCAGTAGCATGACACGTTTTCATATCTATTCTACTTACTATTTGATAATTTTGTACAGCTTTGGAAACGTAGGTGAGGATTAAAACAGTGAAGACTCTGGCTATTAACCTTCTAACCTTCATAAATTTTTCCTAATGTAAATAAAATCGTGTAATCGTATACAAAACTCGGGGTAAAATTGCGTTCCAGTACTGAATGGCTTAATATATATTATGTAGTTTTCAGCACAACAACGACAAAAACAACATCAAAAACATCAAAAACAACAACAAAAACAACCACCCTGGATTATTTCGAAACTATTTAGTCTCCACCCTTCTTCCCCCACCTCCCGCTGCTCCAACCACCGAGCTCCCCCATTATCCTCCACCACACCACAAACGCTCTGTTCCGATGCGCTGGTGGAGAAGGTTGAGCCTCGGAGGAAGGGACTGAACCTGGTGGCAAGAGTCGCTAGCCTGTTAGCTGCAGTTAATTGGATACCTCTTACTTTCATCTGAGTCATTATCCATTTTTTCTTCCTACTTTCCAAACTTCTTACTCTCAAAGATTTATCATTTTTAGCCTTCTAGTTTTATTTATTTTTCTTTTCTCTCCGTTTACATTTTTGCAGTAAGGATCAGACTCTCCTTTCATCAGCTTCCTCACATTGTAAACTTCCAAACACTTTTTCAGTCCAGTTCGCTTCAAAATGCCCTTTCTTCTCACACTGTTAAGTCTCTGTGCATTCGACGACCATCTTGCCACTGTAGCGTCTCTTCTTTGAGAGGAAAAGTGCCCTACGCGATGTTTTTTCATTGCAGTTCTTTGGTTCTCGCTTGGGTTTTTGTCTCGCATGCAATACTTGAAGGCACACTGTTGTGAATATTTCCGTTAATGAAAGGGAAATATTGATAAGGCTTCGTGCCCTGAATGTATCTCAAACAGGTAGTAGATACGTGTTTAGAATATTAGGAGATACGTTTGCAGTTTTAATATTTTGTACGGGTTAAGACTATTATAATGTCTCTCTCTCTCTCTCTCTCTCTCTCTCTCTCTCTCTCTCTCTCTCTCTCTCTCTCTCTCTCTCTCTCTCTCTCTCTCTCAACATAGCCTCCATTAAGCTCTTAACAACCTCTCTCTTTCTCCCTCTTTCCTTCTCTCCCTCCTTCTCTCCGTCCCTGCCTCCCTTCTACTTTCCTCCTCCTTCCTTGAAATCTCTCGTGACTGTACCTCCTGTATCTTTTTCCCCTCTTTTTCCCCCTTCATTGTATCTCTTTGCCTTAATGACTTTACTTTAGGCAATCGGTTTCTTTTTTTTTCTCTCTCTCTCTTTTAACTCGTATCGTGAAAATCCTTTAGCAGCGCCGTCACTCTTGTGTATTGCCAGTAATAGTAGTAGTAGTAGTAGTAGTAGTAGTAGTAGTAAAAAAATCAGGAAGGTGAATAAGAAGAGCATCAGCAGCACCAACATCAGAAAAAGCAGTAGTGGTGGGAGTGGTAGTGCCATTGGAAGTGGTGTTGGTGGTGGCGGTGGTAGTAGCGGTGTGGGCGAAATGTAATGAAATAGAAATAATTCACTCCCGTGTGTATTATATGAATATTGCATTAAGTTCAGCATGGGATTCAAATTGACGAGATAAATGCAGTTTTCATCCGCTTAATGCATATGCGGGAGAATAAAGCAGAGTGCGTTACGCCGCGGCCTGGATGCAATAAACGCTCCTGAATTCCCGACTCGATCCGGTGCCACGTGTGCGAAATACACAGCAGCGAAATGGCAAGCAAGCAGGCTGGGAGTGACAGAGCCGGCCAGGGCAAGGCAAGGTTGACGGATAACTGTGCTAGATGGAGGAATGAAATAAGAACTTCTGCATAGACGAGAATTAAGGGCTAGCGACGCTGGTGAATGTCATTAGGGTTTAAGAGT
>NC_059269.1:8766128-8776128 GCF_017591435.1 Portunus trituberculatus | reverse complement strand
CACCCACACTATACAAAATTCAAGGTAGGAAATAGCGTGTTCACCCACCACAGTGACCCGTACTGAGGGTGTACATATATTTGTCCATTTATCAAATATTAGTTGCCCCATTTATACAGTGATAATTATTCATGCAGGTGAAGAGGGGAACGGAAGCCATGCTCCTGAAAGGGTGAAGAGACTATGGTGGAAATGATGCAGCCCTACCAGTTGGACTCAGATATAATAGAAGGATAGATAGACAGATAAATAATAGAGATAGATAGATAGATAGATAGATAGATAGATAGATAGATAGAGAAAGAAACAGACAAAAAGAGAAACATACACAGACGCAAGCACACGCACACGCACACACCACAACACACACTGTACCAAATGATGACGAATATACATGATAAACTCAATACCAATTATTTGCACAAAAATGTAGAATAAATGCAGAATAGATAGATCCCTTTCACGACCTTTTAACTAACTCCAGGGGCGTGTTTGACCCACACATTCAAAAGTATTTCTGTACCTCACGCATTTAGTTTAGAATTCTCGTATTTATTTTCAATTCAGTGGTCGCCTTTTCTTGTTTTTCCATCATCCCTTGGTTTGATATTCACGACATGTACACCCACCAAGGATTTGGTTATAGAAATGAAAGACTAGGGGTGCAATATTCCAAGGCCAAATGAGGTTACTGCACTAGAACACGCTGAAAAACTGAGTCGTTCAATAAAAGCATGCGATACACTTAAAATGACACGAATAAACAAAGGACGACAAAGAATAGAAGACAACAGCAACCCTACTGAGCCTAACGAGACTATCTGTAGTATCTCTGAGAATCAAATGTTGAGAGAAAAGGTTTGTAATTAAAACATGAAAAACTATATATAGCTTTCCTTATCTGAAAATTGTAACAATTTCAAAACTTTGCCAAAAAATTTATAAGAGTTAAATGGAAACAGTGTGACCATAAATTTGTTTAGTATGTTTCAGAGAATTCAATTTCACAAGGAGTAACTTGTAGTGAAGAGCATAAAAAAAAAACTAGATATAGTTTTCCCTATCTGAAAAAAAATTCTGTCAAAAATTTTATAAAGCCTAAAGGAGAGAGAGAGAGAGAGAGAGAGAGAGAGAGAGAGAGAGAGAGAGAGAGAGAGAGAGAGAGAGAGAGAGAGAGAGATTCATAACGTTGAGAGGGAGAGACGCAATACATTCTAAGGTCTTGGCGAGCCTTAAAATGAATTAGCAACGCTTGTGTTACATGATGCACCGAGGCATCCACTAAGTTACACATCAACAACTGTATTTCCATCTATTTCGACAATTTACATGTAATTATTCACATGCTTTTTACTTTACTATTTCAGTGAATCTGTTGGTCTCTTTCGTGCTTCGTTATTTTTCTCTATCAAGTTACGTTCGGTTAAATAAGATTAGGTTAGGTTAGGTTAGGTTAGGTTAGGTTAGGTTGGGTTGGGTTAGGTTAGGTTAAGTTAGGTTAAGTTAGGTTAAGTTAGGTTAGGTTGGGTTAGGTTAGGTTAGGTCAGCTTAGTTTGGGCTGGGTTGGGTTGGGTTGGGTTAGGTTAGGTTAGGTTAGGTTAGGTTAGGTTAGGTTAGGTTAGGTTGGGTTAGGTTAGGTTAGGTTGGGTTGGGTTGGGTTAGGTTAGGTTAGGTTAGGTTAGGTTAGGTTAGGTTGGGTTAGGTTGGGTTATTCCCGGCCTGGTTTCTGTTTGACCTTCCAGAGTTGAAAACATATTTTGCTCTCGTAACCTTTCCTTAATCCTTCGGCTTGACTCTGTTTTCACAAGATTTTCCTTTTTTAAGTATTGTGTTTATACTCTGCGATATAATGTGGCTCCCCCTTTATCCTCCTCCTCTTTATCATCTTTCCTCATTTTCCTTCTCTTTCATTTTTTTCACGCCCTTTTTTCTTCCTCCGTCCTTCCTTACAATGCTTCTCCGCCTCCTTCTCTTCATCATCATCATTATCAGCGGTGTGTCCTAGACTTTCAACATCTCGTACAGTTGCAAGTGGAGAATTCATGGTTGCTCGTACATAGGGAATTTGCCATAGTCATGAATATCCCTTTGGTTGGCTCAGCTCTATCTCTCTCTCTCTCTCTCTCTCTCTCTCTCTCTCTCTCTCTCTCTCTCTCTCTCTCTCTCTGGTACTGATATACAACTCCACATCACTATAGGATGTGTTGGCGCGCTACTCTTAAACCTCCGTTATTACCAAGTTGCCTAAGTAGATTTCCGGATTCTGGCAAGTATTCAAATTAAACGGGCCCAGATTACACGAATATCCGCCGTGCAGCAGACCATGAGCGAGGTTTTTCATTTCCACTCAGCGCTACAATGTCTCTCTCTCACATTACGCGGGCCGAGCAACAACACCCAAAAGCCACTTCCACTCTTGCTAACTGAGTGTCGCGTTCCCTGTATTACAATGACGCCTTGGACTGTGCTGATGACGGGTACTTACAACAGTGCTGGGAGTTTTCTTGCCTGTATACGAGATATTACAATATACAGGTAAGTATGAAAGACCTTATGATGTACCCAGCCATAACGGCCTCTACGTAACCATTCACAGCAATATACCCTGCCCCTTCACTCTACCATAAGCTAACCAACCAGTGATTCAAATAGTAACATTCACAGCAATAAGAAGACACTAAGCCCTGTTCGATCACTCCCTATGTGCGTTTTGAACATTCTGCCCTACGTGAAGCTATGTACATAAGCCGTTGCGCAGTGTTGTGATGGAAGGCCTAAACTGAAACACCCCTGAACAAATCACATTCTGGATTCCTAACAGGCTGGAGGCGAGAGGATGGCGCCTTCAAATCCAATCACCAGCGGCACATAAACACGGGAACATTGCCTCTGAGTCCTGAACGTTCCTACAGCTCTGCAGCACTTTCCAGAGAGGGAGAGAGAGAGAGAGAGATTCTGACTGAGCGCTTGACCTTTTATACTGCTATGCAGAGCCGCCCAGGCGGCTGTGACAACTTTTCGTCTTTGTACGCATTTTGGGCCAGCCACTCTCCCGTGCGTCTGAATTTGAGTAGGATATATACATTTTTTCTTTGTTGTTCCTTTCTTTTCTTTAATAATGATAATAATAATAATAATAATAATAATTATTATTATTATTATTATTATTATTATTATTAATTAATTATTAATAGTAGGTAGGTGGTGGTGGTAGTAGTAGTAGTGGTGGTGGTGGTGCAGCAGCAGTGGTGGTGGTGGTGGTGGTGGTGGTGGTGGTGTGGTGGTGGTGGTGGTGGTGGTGGTGGTGGTGGTGGTGGTGGTGGTGGTGGTGCAGCAGTGGTGCAGCAGTGGTGGTGGTGGTGGTGGTGGTGGTGGTGGTGGTGGCAGCAGCAGCAGCAGCAGCAGCAACAGTGGCAGTAATAAAAGTGGTGTGGTGAAGTAGTAATAGTAGTAGTAGTAGTAGTAGTAGTAGTAGTAGTAGTAGTAGTAGTAGTAGTAGTAGTAGAACATATCATTATTATTATTTTTATTACTATTATCATTATTATTATTATTATTATTATTATTATTATTATTATTATTATTATTATTATTATCATCATCATCATTACGATTGTTGAAAACAACAGTAGTAGTAGTAGTAGTAGTAGTAGTAGTAGTAGTAGTAGTAGTAGTAGTAGTTTTGATAAGATGGATATCAATGTTATCTCTTCATAAAACCTCCCTTAAAATCCCACGTGACTGAAACAAGAGTCCTTTGAGAATATAAGTTATGTTGCCTCAATTTTCAAAGTCCTCAGATATAAGGAGAATAGTTCGTATAAGTGTTTTTGCTAAGTATAAAATAGAAATCATATTAATCTGTAAATAGAACAATCAAAATACCCTTAAAAACCCATGTAACTGAAACAATAGTCTTTTGAAAATATAGGTTTTCCGAGAAATCTTTTTCGTAAGAGTTTTTATGCTATTGATAAAGTAGATGTAATGTTAATATATAAATACAACCATTAAACTACCCTTAAAAACACGTGTGACTGAAACAAGAGCCTTTTGAAAATAAATGTTATGTGGCTACTATTTTTCAAAGTCCACAGAGATAATAAAATTTATTCGTAAGTGTGTTTTTGTTATTGGCAAGGTAGAAATCATGTTAATCTTTCAAAGGAACCATAAGACTACCCTTAAAAAACCGTATTTTTCAAACAAGAATCTTTTGTAAATACAAATTATATGGTCACTATATTTTAAAGTCTACAGTTTTTAGGCACTTTGTTCATAAGCCTATTTTTGCTTTTGATAAGGTAGATATCAATGCAATCAGTCAATAGAACCCTCAAACCTCCCTTAAAACCCCAAGTGACTGAAACAAGTCTTTTTTTAAAAATAGGTTATGTTGACATAATTTTCAAAGTCTTCAGATATGTGGTGCTTGGTTTTTTACGAGTGTTTTTGCTATATATAAAATAGAAATCATATTAATCTGTCAATAGAACTATCAAACTACCCTTAAAAACCCGTGTAACTGAAGCAATAGTCTTTTGAAGATATAGGTTTTGTGACCACTATTTTTCAAAATCCGCAGAGATGAGAATTCTTTCTCGTAAGAGTTCTTATGCAATTGCTAAAGTAGATGTAATGTAAATCTGTCAATACAACCATTAAACTACCCTTGAA
The DNA here is from genome assembly GCF_017591435.1 of Portunus trituberculatus. Lineage (NCBI taxonomy): Eukaryota > Metazoa > Arthropoda > Malacostraca > Decapoda > Portunidae > Portunus > Portunus trituberculatus. The sequence continues at coordinate 8,771,451 of NC_059269.1, read as the reverse complement.
AATACGTGTGACTGAAACAAGAGTCTTTTGAAAATATATGTTATGTGGCCACTATTTTTTAAAGTCCCTAGATATGAAAGAATTTATTCGTAAGAGTGTTGTTGTTATTGACAAGGTAGAAATCATGTTAATCTTTCAATGGAACCATAAAACTACCCTTAAAAACTGTGTTTTTTTAAGTAAAAGTCTTTTATAAATACAAATTATATGGCCACTTTTTTTCAAAGTCCATAGTTTTTAGGCACTTTGCTCGTAATACTGTTCTTGCTTTTGATAAGGTAGATATCAATGTAATCAGTCAATAGAACCATCAAACTAGGTTTGAGAGTAGGTATCTTGCGTCCCCGGGAATGTGTTCGTTTCAGACGAATAAGACCTCTATATTATTTTCTTTATTTTTTATTTCTTTCTCTTCTTTCTTTTTTTTTAACAACCCTAATTTCTTTTTTCGTTTTCTTTTACTCTATGAATAAATTTTATTTTACGTGTACATACGTACTTTTTTATGCGTTTGTTGAAGATTGGAACCCACGAGAAGAAAATGCTGTGTCCGAAGACGAAAGTTTGACAAAAAAACTGAGTCGACTTTGCCTCTCCTCTTTCTTCACAAGTACAGTGCTTCATTACTACGTTTCATTACGAAATGATGATGAAATACGCATAACAACATAATATGAATATGAGAATATAAATAAAATGTGGCGATGACACGGGAAGGTGTGGAAAGTTTGTGGCGTGTACCATGAGAGCATGGACTGCAGCTTGGCAGTATAAGGGTTAAACAACAAAACAAAAGCATATAAAAAAATTTTCACCTCTTAAGACATTACAGAGGAAAAGAAGCTGTCCACATACATACACACACACACACACACACACACACACACACACACACACACACACACACACACACACCTGGACAGTCGATATACAAACAAGCTGAGGTTCGTTAGGTCAAGGTTGTCAACAAAATAAAGAGCCAGGCAACACTCACTTATCCCGCAGGTTGTAGACGCCCCCGTAGCCGCCGTCCACCTGCAGCAAAGAAGCCATCAAGTTGGCGCCCTTAAACACGTTCACCACGAAGAACTCAGCAGGGTATGTCCTTTTGCCGCGCTTCTTGTACACTCTAGTCACGAACCCATAGAACACAACCTGGAGGGAGAAGAAAGGAGCAAGTGGCGAGTTTGGCAAGAAAAGGAGCAAGTGGCGAGTTTGGCAAGAAAAAGTAGTTTAGGTATGGATGAAAGGACAGGAGACAATAAGAGAATAGGGAGAGAGAGAGAGAGAGAGAGAGAGAGAGAGAGAGAGAGAGAGAGAGAGAGAGAGAGAGTAATTATTCTGCAGCACACCATCTCTAAGGACGAGTGGAGCGAAGGAGCAAGGAAAAGATAAAAGAACAGAGGGGAGACGGAGAAAGACAGAAAGAGAAAGCGAGAAATGCAAGCAACACACGTGCTATATAACTCATCATCCAATACAAACAACAACTGTACACTAATGGAAAGCACTTGTGGGGGAATCACATTCTTCCTTTTCCCTTCCAACTTCAAAGAAATCCCTTAATTCCAAGGAAATCCACCGCTACACTACCGGCACTGTGACCTCCGCCCTCATTTCCACTTGCTCCCTTACCAATGACTAACTGACCCACTGAATAACATTAACTGAAAGATGACTATCCCTTTCCACTAGAGACGGAGTGTTAAGAGGATAAATGTATCTTTCCATTCCGGCTACGAGTTATTAGTACATTTTGATCAAGATTTTCTACATGGATGTTAGTTGTTCGAGTATATGTGAATTCTCTCTCTCTCTCTCTCTCTCTCTCTCTCTCTCTCTCTCTCTCTCTCTCTCTCTCTCTCTCTCTCTCTCTCTCTCTCTCTCTCTACTTGCTTTATTTTAATACTTAGGAGCTTAGGCACAAGCAGAGAGAGAGAGAGAGAGAGAGAGAGAGAGAGAGAGAGAGAGAGAGAGAGAGAGAGAGAGAGAGAGAGAGAGAGAGAGAGAGAGAGAGAGAAAGGTGGTGTGGGAACAGGTGTCCTTTGTTAATTAGCCTTCCTTACACCTGAATCCTCAAGGTAACATTAGCAGTCTTACCTTCCCTCCATCCTATTAGAGATATCTCCCCATCTTCTTCACTCCTTACTTGGTTCAGTGCTACAGTATAGTATAATAATGGTAATAATTGTATAGTCGTGTCACGTTTAGGTAGGGAGGTGGGAAGGGAGGGAATGAGGTGGGTTGGTGTGTTGAGCCAAGCCAGGTCTGTGTGTCTCGTGTACAGGAAACGCTCCCAGGAAAATATTTAGCGTCCTTGCCGGGAAATGTTGTTTGCAGGGAAAATATACAACGCTAATAACACGAGGGAAAAAATATCGCTGCATACAAGCCGGGCGTTGAGCTCACACACACACAGGGACACGCACACTCACGTACACAGAACTAGAAAGAAAACATAAAAAGTAGAAGAAAAATATTGACGTAAAGAAGTTATTCTCTAAATTTCAGTGTAAAATTAAATGTTGAAGTCCAATATTATTATCTACTCACCGAGGACTGAATGGACGAACAGAGGGAGGGAGAGAGGGAGACACGGAGGAAGGGAAGAAAGGTTGGACGTCCAAGGAGTAATGTAGTAACAACGAGCAAACATATACCCAGCCGAATCCTAATACATGGAGGGACGTGGTCGAGTCGGGTAATATGTACTTAGTATCTTCAGAGTAACGTCTTTCTCGAGTGAAAGTGCTCTCCTGGCGGCAGCTCCAGCCAGACGTGGGAACAGCCATGAAGGAGGCACACAATAGGAGAGTAAACACTACACACTGGGAAGATGTTGTAAAGGGACAAGGGCAGGACAGCTAAATTAGATTCGAAATAACAAAGAAAACACCATAGAAAAGTCAAAAATACTTCTATGAAAACAGAAATCTCGTATATCACAGTGGTCTTGTTTCACTTCAGACTCAATAGGACTCCCTACCTGCTTCTGTATTTCCAACTTCCTATGACTTGACTTCGTTTAAGAGGAAGGTTTCAAGACATATATCCCTTGTTTTTGGCTAACTCTCGGACCTGCACGAGACCTGGCAACTAAGTGGGCTTTTTTTTCGTATCATGTTGCCCTTGGCCAGCTTTTCCCTCTTATATATAAAAAAAATAAGGCCAATGAGACGGAGATGAACGCTGAGGCCACGAATAGTCATGCCCAATGTTCCCACCTTTACCTTATTAATGGATAAGAAAGGAGAGGAAACTGGAAAACAGAGTCAGGTCAGAGGTTGCAGCTTGAGGAAACAGATGAATTCCTGCAAGGGTTCCAAAGGCAACGCGCTGAGCTAATCCCTTTCATCAAGAAGCTTCCCCTGTGTCGAAGGAATAGTGAAGACAGAAGTGCGTCCATTCACTGGCGATGAGGATGAGTGTGAGAGGGGAAGCTGTTGGAGTGGCGCGGTGTGGTGTGCTGTGTTCTGGATGCTACGTACGAGTATCTTGAAGGTTAATGGTGTGATGTAATGACCAGGAACGTTTCTGCTGGTAATGCTCTGTGTGTTATCTACTTGTGTGCGATAAAGTGAAATGTAATGTAATTAGATGTAATCTAAATTTTGGTGTTGCGTTTATGTGAGACTAACTGTTGTGTTGCAGTCACTTACGTTGTGTTTAGGGGATACTGTGTTGTGTTGCGTTGTGTTGTGTTGTGATGCTTTACCTTGTTCTAGCCTTGCATTGTCTATTGCATTCTATTCATGGTTCTGTGTTGCGGTGCGTTATCTAGACTAGTCTGATCTTGTACTGTATTGCATTATATTCTCTGTTATTGTGTTAAGTTACGCTGTGTTGGATCAGGTGCCATTGTATTGCATTATGATAGCGTCCAGTCTTGCTAAATGTGAGTTGTCTTGTGTTGCAAAATTGTCCAGTACTATTAGGCAACAGTACCTTACACTAAACTAGCTTGAAATTCGCTGTACTGAAAATTGGTGTCTTGAGAAGGCCTGTGTTATGCGACGGTGGCTAATGCAGTGCTGAATTACGGTGCTACAACTCCAAGGCTATTACGCGTTACGACCAAAAGCCAAAAGGACAGTGGCGTTATGTAACCTGCAACAATTAAGGCGCTTCTGCCGGGAACTCCTGAAGTAACGCAGTAATGTTCTGCTGGATGAAAATGCAGTTGTTTACAAGCTCCCTCTTTCTCATCTGACGAGGCGTTTTTAATGCTAGGTTTTTTTCTCTCTTTTCCTTTCTTTTGTAATTGATGTACAAGGAAAGTTGAGTGTACAAGGAGTAGCCCAGTAGTAGTCAGTAGTAGTAGTAGTAGTAGTAGTAGTAGTAGTAGTAGTAGTAGTAGTAGTGGTAGTAGCAGTAGCAGTAGCAGTAGCAGCAGTAGCAGTAGCAGTAGTAGTAGCAGTAGTAGTAGTGTAGTAGTAGTGGTAGGTAGCAGTAGTAGTAGTAGTAGTAGTAGCAGTAGTAGTAGTAGTAGTAGTAGTAGTAGTAGTAGTAGTAGTAGTAGTAGCAGTAGCAGTAGCAGTAGCAGTGGTACAATAGGAGGAGGATTAGGAGGAGGAGAAAGACGTGACATTTCTTTCATGCTCCTCTTTTTCTTTACCTTCTTCATCCACTTGCCATTCATATTTCACTCTACATACTTCTTTCGTTTTCTCGACTCTCTTCATGTCCTCCTTGTCATTCAACACACATTTACACTTTCCCATCACGTTTTCACCTCCCCTCACTACCCTTCCGTTTTCCTTCCAACAATTCTCCCTCTTTCCTCCATCTTTCTTCCTTCCACATCACTTTCTCGCCCGCTGGTTTCCCGAACTTGTCAGGGCCCCCTACCATCCATCACCTCAGCCAGCGTTTCATCATCCACAACATCAGTAAGCCTACACTTATCCCTCACCTCCCTGCCCCCGATCTCTGGTGCTGCCCTCACTCCCTCTGTGGTCAGCTCTAATTTATACACTCCGCCTCATATATTCTCCTGTCCCCTGTTCTCTCACTACCTTGAAATAATTCCCTACTCTTCACTCTTCATTCTCATTTTTTAAACTCCCTTTGTGACCAGTTTAGTCTTTCCGTAGTGGTCTTTTTACACGTAAATTTAAGCTTTTCATCAGTACGCAGTCTTTTGTTTCTCTATATTGTGTTTTATGTTTTCCTGCTGGCATGTTGTATGAGGGAGAGAGCTTCGTTTCGTACCTTTCCTGTTCTTCCACACGTAATTCATTAGCAGCAGTAAATAGATGAACACAACAAGAACAGATCACATGAGTAGTCTGTGAGCTTGTAACTTCCTCTTCTTTATTCATAT
>NC_059269.1:8748628-8761128 GCF_017591435.1 Portunus trituberculatus | reverse complement strand
ACTGTATGGGTTGGAAGAGTATGATGTCAAGTCGACATTTGCCGCTGGTGTCATTCCTCAGTGGCGTCAATCCATGACGTGCGGGTGTCGCATCGCGTTAGCTCGTTCGTCCCGAAAATGGTTAAATATTATGAACAATTTGCGACGGGTATGTATAGGTTCAAATCACTCAGAATAAGAAGCTCTACATGATGTGAAGAGTAAGAAAAGCCATGCTAATTATGGTGAAAGAGTAAAAAACAAAATACCGATACATTACGTACAGAACAAAGTACGTGAAAATGAAGACGTAATGCATATCATTTAATGAAAACTTTAAGAAAAAAAAACATTATAAGCAAAATGTAAATGCCCCAAAGAATATTCATGGAACTAGAAAAATTAAATGATTACAATGAAAGAAAAATAATGGAAATGCAAATAATAGAAACAGCATGATTAGCCTGAAATAATTAGCGCAGGCAAGGGAGAACTGCCAGCATAATGCCATCCCTAATTATGAACCTCCAGAAAAATATACATATAATAATGAGGCACAACTTTATTTAAAAACACTAATACGGCAGCCGGCGCCAGATTGCGAGATGAACTAAAGGGAACTGAGCAGGAGAGCTGATCCGAAGAAGCTTTAATAAGAGGGGCACTCGCCATGAGCAACAAACAGCTCACAAAAAAAAGACTCCACTTGAATGCTAGTCTCCACAGTTAAGTAATGTAAATCAACGAAGACTAGAGAACATCGTTAACCCCTTCAATACTGGGACACATTGAGATTTGTGAATGATCAGACCATTTTATTGACATTAGGAAAAGTTTATGGAGATTAAAAGATAAAAAAATAAATAAATAAATAAATGGCGAGTCTTCACTATTTTAATCCCCTACATAAGTTTCTGAAGCTGTACTAAATCACCAAATACTAAGCAGAAGGAATATGGATACGCATCAAGGTACTCAAGGGGTTAATACACAATGCAATAATGGTAAAGGTAATATTCTTTCTCCTGTTGTGTCTCTTCTTTCCCAATTGACAGTCCTCTTTATTGACTTTCCCCACAAAAACCCCATATTTTCCCTTTATAAAGTCTTGTGGATCTTATGTCTAGCCTCTTTACATAGTTTCCCCCCAAAAAAAAAACCATCCTTTACCCTATATAAAGTTTTGTGGGTCATCCGTTTAGCCTTTCTACATAGTCTCCCAAAAAAAACTGGCCTTTACCCTTTATAAAATCTTATGGATCTTATGTCTAGCCTCTCTACCCAGTGCCCCCCCCCCAGAAAAAAATCCGTCTCTGCTCCTTTATAAAGTCTTGTAGGTCTTTTGTCTAGCCTCTCAACACAGTCTCCCCCACAAACCCCGTCTTTACCACTTATAAAGTCTTAGGGGTCTTATGTCTAGCTAGAACAGAGGGAGTGAATAAAATGAGCTTATGTACAGCCAAGACTCAATTTATTGCAACTTCCCGTCATGCTCTTAACAACGCAGAGGACCCACACCACGGGCCAAGGCCACGGGAACCTCTGACGTGACTCCTGGCAACATTATGTAAAGCAGCGAGGATCACGGAGACAAATTCCTTGCCGAGCCTCAGCAGAAGGGACAGGTGGGAGTCGGGTGGCCTGACTGCATAGAGCGCGGCGGGGGTTGTGCAGTGACAAAGTGCTTCTTCAACAACATCGGCAAAAGGAGACTCGGGAGAAGCAGATAAAGTGGCAACATTGATCATAACTTCACAGGAAAGCCATGCCGGGAGAGGCGACCCAGGACAGCGGCGATGACTCTCAAGAAAATCTGTCTGGGGAGGAACGCTGAGAGGACAGCACCCCTCCATCACTAGAGAGCGGACACAGGGCCATCCATCACCTCACTTAACCTAACATAACATAACATAAATGGCGGATGTGCTACGTGACGGAGGGTTTATAGGAATTGATACGAGGTGGATAGGAACTAGTAAGGGTAAGTAAGGCTTTCAGACACTTAAGATGCACATTCTGAGCGGGAACAGGATTGACAGACAGCGACTAGCGACATCAAAGATCGAGGCGCTCAGTTCAGTGAAAGTCTGGCACCAAAGTTTGTCTCAAAGCTGCTCAGGTGACGCTCGATGCTCTTAATGAGGATTTGTGATTGTGTGGAAGTAAGGCGGCACTCTGGTCCCCTGATAGCAGTGCAGTTAAGATCATTTATCTGTCAATGGAAGATGTAGTCTGAGATTTGCAAGGTAGACTCGTGGTGAAAAATTCGTGATTCCGAGCAAGTGAGAGTGATTGTGAATAGACCGCAAAGTTCCATGTGTTTTTAAATGAGAACTTCATATATTTGCAGTGACTTGAGATGTACAAGTTACGCTGTGTGTGTGTGTGTGTGTGTGTGTGTGTGTGTGTGTGTGTGTGTGTGTGTGTGTGTGTGTGTGTGTGTGTGTGTGTGTGTGTGTGTGTGTGTGTGTGTGTGTGTGTGTGTGTGTGTGTGTGTGTGTGTGTGTGTGTGTGTGTGTGTGTGTGTGTGTGTGTGTGTGTGTGTGTGTGTGTGTGTGTGTGTGTGTGTGTGTGTGTGTGTGTGTGTGTGTGTGTGTGTGTGTGTGTGTGTGTGTGTGTGTGTGTGTGTGTGTGCGTGTGTGTGTGATTCATCTCCTCGGTCGTCTGCTGGTCACCCAGCCAGTCTTCCCCATTACGGAGCGAACTCAGAGCTCATAGACCGATCTTCGGGTAGGACTGAGGCCACAACACACTCCACACACCGGGAAAGCGAGGCCACAACCCCTCGAGTTACATCCCGTACCTATTTACTGCTAGGTGAACCGAGGCTACACATTAAGAGACTTGCCCATTTACCTCGCCGCTTACCAGGATGTGTGTATGTGTGTGTGTGTGTGTGTGTGTGTGTGTGTGTGTGTGTGTGTGTGTGTGTGTGTGTGTGTGTGTGTGTGTGTGTGTGTGTGTGTGTGTGTGTGTGTGTGTGTGTGTGTGTGTGTGTGTGTGTGTGTGTGTGTGTGTGTGTGTGTGTGAGTATCCAAAGACAGACAGTCTGACACACACGGACAGACACACAGCAGGTAGACACTGGTTATATAGCGACCGTCTAGCTTTCATTGTGATTTAAGGACCAGAAAAGACAAAAGGACAGACACAAAAACATTCACCACACGCAGCCAACTATTACTTTACGAATCACCGAAATACCAACCTCCGTTCCATTCACATTTATCGGTAAAGGTGTACATCATAGCAATCTCCTCTTTTTTTTCTATCTCCTCCAGGTGCAAAACACTAACATACGGCGCGTGGCAGCAGGTAAGCTCTGCACCGCCTCGCAACACGACGCGGAGGAAAAATAAAACTGGTGCACAATTCAGAGCAGTAACTTGAAGCGAAATCTCTCGCAAACTGTCACACCGCAGCAACCAGAGAGAGAGAGAGAGAGAGAGAGAGAGAGAGAGAGAGAGAGAGAGAGAGAGAGAGAGAGAGAGAGAGAGAGAGAGAGAGAGAGAGAGAGAGAGAGAGAGAGAGAGAGAGAGAGAGAGAGAGAGAGAGAGAGAGAGAGAGAGAGAGAGAGAGAGAGAGAGAGAGAGAGAGAGAGAGAGAGAGAGAGAGAGAGAGAGAGAGAGAGAGAGAGAGAGAGAGAGAGAGAGAGAGAGAGAGAGAGAGAGAGAGAGAGAGAGAGAGAGAGAGAGAGAGAGAGAGAGAGAGAGAGAGAGAGAGAGAGAGAGAGAGAGAGAGAGAGAGAACAAAGGAAGGAGCGAGAGGAAGCGAAATTGGCTATATTATGATCATTACGAGTTAGCTCAACATTGCATCGTAGCTCAGACTCAAAATACAGCGCTAATGATAATGGTAAGGTCACGTGGCGGAGGTAAAATAAAGATTTCAAAGGCCACCTAAATGAATAACTAGATTCTGAAGAGTTTCTCGTGTTAATAATGTAGGAAACTTGTTAATATATCACTGGAACAATAAAAAATAGTCTTAAAAACCTGCATCAGTTCAGCTAGAGCCTCTTGAATATAGTGTTTCATAGTAAGACCCACAGGGAAGATAACTCCTTCGGCTGAAGCGAGAAAGATTGACTGACGCAGAACACAAGCGAGGAAAACCCGTCAGGTGTTTACCTAATGAAGGAATTCCTGAGGCTGAAAACTAGTTTGATGAAATGTTTCTGAGCCTTTCCTGTATTAATGAGACGGTGAGGCCAGACTCCTGCTTCCTGACGGGACGTGTTCTTTACAGCAGAGGTGAATACCAGTCATCAGCTGGCCAAATGACTTCATTCTTGCTGGCAGTGTGTATCCGCCTCCTCACAAACACTGAGCGATGGATTCTTAGTGGATCAAGGGACTAGAGACTAAAAGACGATAAAGAATGATTATATGATATACCGGACAGTATGCACGAAATTCCTTGCGAAACTTGACATAATACATGAAAACAATATAAAGGAGATTACTATACCACTCACTCATTCACTCACTCACCTGAGCTCGCTGGGTGCGTGTTGTGAGGGACAAGTGAGGCTGCTTGTGTGACTCTCCGGCCTTGCACTTGCCTTCCCCCACGAATCCTGCCTCGCCTTCATCCTCGCTGTTTTGCTCCAGTTCCACCGCCTCCGCCTGCGCCGCCAACACAAGCAGCAGCAGCAAGCTCGCCGCCACCCACGCCGGTGTCTGCATGGCCCCTCCGATACACACCTGCGAGCGAAGAGCAGTCTAGTTCAGTGCACAGGGAAGGCATCAGAAAGAATGGATGAATGAAATACCCTTTAATTAATGTCTCCATAGCACCGTACAACTGACTGGACGTGGAGAGGTAATGCAGGTGTCCAGAGTGTCCAGAGTGTCCCGATGATTCCTTCCTCTGCCTGGTGAGGACACATACTCGGTGCCTGAGAGAAGTTACCGTCAAAGTGGTGACTCTCAAAACCCGTTAATTGCATCAACGACTAACTATATTAACGTTTCGGCGACTCGCTATGATAACTGTTCTAGAACTATCGTAGAGAGAGAGAGAGAGAGAGAGAGAGAGAGAGAGAGAGAGAGAGAGAGAGAGAGAGAGAGAGAGAGAGAGAGAGAGAGAGAGAGAGAGAGAGAGAGAGAGAGAGAGAGAGAGAGAGAGAGAGAGAGAGAGAGAGAGAGAGAGAGAGAGAGAGAGAGAGAGAGAGAGAGAGAGAGAGAGAGAGAGAGAGAGAGAGAGAGAGAGAGAGAGAGAGAGAGAGAGAGAGAGAGAGAGAGATAGTGGAGAAAGGATAAGACTTGAATCCAGCAGGTCTCTCTCTCTCCAAGCGATACCAAACTGCGCGCGGGAAAGTTTTGATCAGTGGCCCGAGGGTTCAACTCAGAATTTCGGAAAGGAATGCCTGCAAGTCCTCGCCTGATTCATATAAAGTTTCCTGCTTCACTCAGAGCTACACGCGGCTCCATTACCTTCTGTCACCTTATACTTTCCCTAGAAAGAAAAATATATACATGTGAATGAAGTCAGAGTTTTCCCACTTTAATACTCGAGTCGCCCCATAATTTCCCGTGAAAAAAACGGTACAAACTGCAAGATCCAAGATAATACCTTCGCTCAACTTCTCACAATCACAGAATCACTAAAAAGTTGACAAGTTCCTTAAACAAAAATTCTAACTCACAGATTCCCACAACGTAGTCAAAATGATAATCCCCATGAAAAGCTGACATGCTCCTTATAAAAATCTAAAACTCACGGATTCCCACAATGTAAGGGAGAAAATTGAAAGAAAGTTAAGCTGACTGGAGAGGGGAAAAAATGGGCTTCTATGTCCTAGCCGCTGCCAGGATTGGTCCCGAGTGTCTGTGAATATTATACCTGCTCTTGTTTAGTCCAGCACATGCCAGAGTGAGTTGCGGGAAAGGCAATCCTGCTCGTCACGCTGCAAAACCAACGCTCCAATTTGTTGTCTGTGAACGCATCTGTGTGTGTGTGTGTGTGTGTGTGTGTGTGTGTGTGTGTGTGTGTGTGTGTGTGTGTGTGTGTGTGTGTGTGTGTGTGTGTGTGAGTATGAAGCGTTTCTACTTGTCGTTACCGTCGTCGTTTTCTGGAATATATGACAAAATAATTCTTTCACTCAGCCGCCGCTTTCCATGTTGTTGCTTGTATTGTTATGCACGCCTCGTTATCGCAAGTGACAGGTGTTTAGCATAGCTACACTTGTTTATCCTCTTTGTCCATGGCCAGACAGACTCCACACATGCAAAAATAGAATCATGAAACGTAAAGGCGTGTGGCACTGTGGCACTGACTTTCGGAGTGGTGAGAGCAGGTAAAGGGAGGAGGTTCTGGCCGTGGCACCGTGCACCGCTCAGGACAGCCACTCTAACCTTCCACACGAGGCTCCTATAACACAAAAGAGAAACACCACACTTCCAAACAGGGGGGAAAAACCACCAGGCACGCTGAGCAGACCTGCCTCTCCTCTGCTCCAAGCGCTTTCACGCCACCAGCGATCTGGACAACAGGATATGTTTCAGAAATACGCCATGAAATGCGACGACTCTCAGAACATTAAACTGCTTCTCGCCACGTCCAACCTCCACAACCTGGCAGCGAGAATGGCAGTGATGAGAGGCCAAGTGTTGTTAATATTACTACTACGATCACTATTAAGGGTGTTAATTTACGCAAAATCTCACTAGTCTAATGAATTGAATTAGTGATGTCCTCTCAGGGAATTCATACCAATATTATCTCAATAGCACAAGTCTGTTTGGTGATGAGTTTTGGTGTTGACTATGTTGTTAATATTACTACCACTATCATTACTAAGGGGTTAGGTAGTGTATTATAATATATCTGGTGACCTTAGTAAAAGACAGTATAAAAGAAAAGATTCTTTCATTCCAAGGTGCGGAAGAACATCTCTGCTAATAAGCAAAAGATGAAAAAGACAAAAATCCCCAAGAGTGAGTCGTTATTAAAATGTAGAACGCTCTCATTACTTTTAACAGTTTGGTGAACACTGCCGAGTTAGGAGAGAAGAGAGAATAAACATCATTCACCTTTTATTGTCATTTATTTCTATTTCTTCTCTTTTATATTAAGTTTTATCTATTTACCTCTCCGTCTTCAAGCAAAACTTATCCTGTTAATTATCAATACACAATTACTTACAAATATTTACCACCTTATTTCTATAGTCAATATTTTCTCAGCCTTTCCTCTAATGCACTTTCAGAGTTTAACGCTTCCGTGATACGAGCCACCATGTGACCTTGATGTTGTGGCGCGATTAATTAATCAAACTATTCCATGCTTTACCCTTCCCGACCCTCGCCTGCACACAAACACCACCAACAATACCATGCTCACCTTACAGCCTGCTCCTCTTCTCCCGTCCACCTCCTTAACAACAACACCCCTGCCTCTCCCCTCCTCTCTTCTCTCTCTTCTCTCCTCTCTTTCCTTTGCCCTTCCTTCCCCGGCCCAGGATTAATCTGCCGAAGTTTGCGTGCCGGCTACACTTTCCTTTTAGGCATCCAAAAAAGTAAGAAGTTAAGGAGACGGTAAAGTTTAAATTTTTATCAACGAGGAAGTGATATATACATTTTTTTGCATGTAAACAGGAATATAATGTCATGATTATTTATATTGCCTCTTCTTACTTCAAAGGAGTGTCATGTGTAGGAGTGATGGTTTCTTGTTTTATTTTCTCTTGTGTTCGTGTGTTACAAGATATCTTTGTGCGTGTGTGGGACGACGAGGTATCAAGACTGAATCGCTACGTCAAGAAACGGAAAATAATTCAATCTAATATGAAACGAGCACAAACTCCTTCAAATGGAATGAATAGACATAGCAAAGCGACAAATCTTCGTCGGGGAATGTTCATGCGCTTCACTTCACCTGGTCGGACTCTACAAAGAAGCGAAAGTCACATCTTTGAAAGTAGAGGAGGGCAGCACAGCGGAGCAGCACACAACACTTCACACTCCAAGCTCTCACCCAAGCAACCAGTTAAAGAAGAAAGAAGATGAGAAAAAAAAGAATCTGTGGCGAAAAGTGACTGAGTGGGATATTAGAACCTCTCACCCAAGCAACCAGACCTCATCCTTACGTGAAAAGCTGCACCAACAATTAAAAATGAAAGATGAGAAAAAAAAAAGGATTCTGTGGTGAAATTTGACTGAGTAGGATGTTAGAGCAAGAAACACCTTTTTTTAGATAATTAGTAACAAAGGAAAATATAGAAATATGAAAATTGATTGATATAAAATACTTATTTAAAGAGATTACATTGTATTTACAGCCAGGATATCAGATTACGATAAGCTAAATCTTTAAAAATCAAACAGAAGGAGAAAAATTAAATGGATGAAGTAAAAATAGAGGATTGATGAATAACACTAAAAAATTGTTAAAACACGATACACGGAATCTTTAGATATAAAAAAACGAAGGAGAAATAAAAGTAAAACAGAAAAATTTAAACATAAAAAAAATTCTATTGATGGATTATCAGAATGCGACACATACAATCTTTAAATACCAAAATATAAATAAAAAAAATGAATACGTAACCGGAAACAAGAAAAAAAAACAATAACAATCAAACAAATCTGAAAAAAAAAGTTCAACGCAGCACAAGAAACATATAAATGACTGCAACAAAAATAGAATAACAGCAACAAAAACAAAAAAAATCAAAACTCTCTACTATCTAAATAAAAGCAAAACCACAAACAGACGAGACAAAAAACAAAAAAGAAAAAAAAAACATTCACTCAGGTATTCTTTTAAAGCAGAGTGTTTCCCCAGGCCGGTCCAGTAGCAAACGGGTTCCTGCCACCCATCCACCCACCGACAGACGCCCCTTTGTCTAATCAAGAGGGCCCAACGAGGAGGATAAACAGGACAAAGGGGAGCCAAATCAAGGTAGTGACGCCAACACAGCCAGCTCCAGCGTGTGCAGCAGGTCACCAGATACGACCATTGCACTTCTTCTGTCAGAGAGTACTGTCTATGTGTGTGTGTGTGTGTGTGTGTGTGTGTGTGTGTGTGTGTGTGTGTGTGTGTGTGTGTGTGTGTGTGTGTGTGTGTGTGTGTGTGTGTGTGTGTGTGTGTGTGTGTGTGTTGGAGCCTGCCAGTGGTATGATTCAGCCTCTCTGTCTCTCTGTCTATCTACTTCTGCTCTGCTCTCCTTCCCCCCCTCTTTCTCTCTCTCTCTCTCTCTCTCTCTCTCTCTCTCTCTCTCTCTCTCTCTCTCTCTCTTCCATACCGTTCGTCAAACTTATCTTCTTGCCTGTCCTTCTCCCTCCCTCCTCTCTCTCTCTCTCTCTCTCTCTCTCTCTCTCTCTCTCTCTCTCTCTCTCTCTCTCTCTCTCTCTCTCTCTCTCTCTCTCTCTCTCTCTCTCTCTCTCTCTCTCTCTCTACCTAACCCAATATTTCGTCCAGCCTGTCTATCTGTCTACCTACCTTCACTCAGCCTACTATAATTCCATCCTATAGCCTTTGCTCAATTTATCAACACGCTTGTCTGTCACCCTGCCTCCCTCACATACCCTCTGTGGAGCCTGTCTGTCTAGCCGTTTGTCTGTCTATCACCGCTAGTCCCTCTCTTCATCGGGCAACTCTTTCCTTTACCTCCATACAGGTTGCCAGTCTTTGTTCGTTGCTAGCTATTCCTATACACGCTTTGCACTACGAGTATGTATATCCCCCACGCTATTCCCCGTCCTAATCCCCAGCCCGAGGGTACACACATACATCGCTTGCTTCTTTTATCGTTCTATATCTAGTACCTGGAAATTTGCCGCATTGCTGTTAGGGAAGAGAATATCTTTTATGAATTTGACTTATTGATGGGGATAGATAAAAATGACAGGGATGAATAGTAATGGTGATCTTACTTCTGTCACCATTTGTTTGACGTTTATTTCTGGTCTTCGTAGATATTCGTTACTTTGTACTTGATATTTATACACAGAGATTCTTCTTTGTGTGTTTAATTTACAGCGTTTGTATGCTTCCATTACCCTAATTACCAGTTTATATTTACGCCATCTCTCTGTACAGTAAAGGATGACAGAGAGGAATAGATAGAGGGAAGGAGAAAAGAAAGTTTGCGATTGGCTTCATACTCGCTGAGAAGACTGAAGGGAGAGATGATAGAAGACTGGAAGTGTTTTACGAGAGTGTGCCGTGTACAAGATACGGGAGAGTTTTATCATTACAAAAGGAACGGAAGAAGGGAGGAAAGATGGAAATACATATAAAGAAAAAGAAAAATAGGTCGTTTTCCCGCTCCATTGGATGACAGAAATAGAGCGAACTGGTACGCTATACAACTCTCTCTCTCTCTCTCTCTCTCTCTCTCTCTCTCTCTCTCTCTCTCTCTCTCTCTCTCTCCAGGAAGGAAGAGAAGATAAGCAGATACTATAAAAAGTTTCCAATTAAACCTGAGAAGAGGAAAACAAACCAAGCCACGAGAGAGAGAGAGAGAGAGAGAGAGAGAGAGAGAGAGAGAGAGAGAGAGAGAGAAAGGCTAACATTACCTCCTACTTTCCACTTCATACAATAATCTCAGGGACAAATCACCATCGACAAGGCAGTCACCGTCACTTCATCCAGAGACACTAGACCGCCGAACCGCCACAGCCTTCAAAAGACTCTCTCTGCCTTAGTTCGAGTTACACAGGTGCTCTTACAGTTCTAGTGGCACATAAACAGCATTACTAACAAAAGAAACGCTTGAGAAACAGGCTAATTATCTCTGTGACCTTTGAAAACAGTCTTAGTGGTGAGAGAACATAGCGTTACTGAATACCTGATTCGCAACTGTCTCTCTCTCAATACCTGTCTCTCTCAATACCTGACTCTCAATACCTGACTCTCTCAATACCTGACTCTAGCAATACCTGACTCGCAATACCTGTCTCTCTGAATACTCTCTCAATAACTGACTCTCAATACCTGACTCTCAATACCTGACTCTCTCAATACCTGACTCTCGCAATACTTGACTCGCAATACCTGTTTCTCTTTTACCTGACTCACAATACCTGTCTCTCTGAATACCTGACTTTCTGCCCATCTAGCGGGGAGCGGAGGTACAGTCCTGCCGAACGGAAGAGAAATGCCTTACTCTTTTGCTGTCCCGCCTCGATGCACCGAACAGTAAATTTTAGCGTGGTCTTGTCTCCCTCCCTCTATTTCCATCTCTTTCTATATATAACTTAATCCCCGCTTTCTCTCTTTCTCTGGGGTTTTTTTCTAACTCAAGGGAATTAGTTGTAAAGGTTAAAACGAAAGTTATTTTTAACCTCTCTCTCTCTCTCTCTCTCTCTCTCTCTCTCTCTCTCTCTCTCTCTCTCTCTCTCTCTCTCTCTCTCTCTCTCTTCCAACGAAAGAGATGAAAAAGTAAAGCCAACACATCAACCGCCACAGATTTCAAGAAACACGAAGAAAGAACAACAATAAAGAAAAAATATACGACACACACACACACACACACACACACACACACACACACAAAAGGAGGAGGAGGAGGACCAGAAAGTGCTGACATAACACAGACGGAGACATAACACCATCACGTGAGAAGGGCTGGAATGAAGAGGAACAACATGGACAAGACGAGGCAAGGCAAGAAGTTACATAGTTACTGAGGGAGGAGAGGCGAACGCAAGGTAGGCAGGCAGAGAAGAGAGAGAGAGAGAGAGACAGGGAAGCTTGGTAGGCAGTCGTGGCTTGGAGTGACCCTCGCTAGTGCCGAGACGAAAGTTTAATCGGACACGAGGAAAGTTAGTAGAATGAGAGGCTGCAGGCGGGCGGGAAGAGAGCAAGACGTGAGAGATACAGAGAGACAGAGGGAGTGAGTGGAGATGACAGAGGGGTCAGAGGGGAGAAAGAAAGAAAGAAAGACAAGGCTAAGAGAAAGAGAAATAAGACCGTGATAAACGTAATGGAGTGTGAGACGAAAGGAAGCAAGGGTGAGAGTGAACAAGAAGAAGGAGGGACGGGAAGGTGGAAATATTACAGAAGAAAGGGAAAGAGAGAAGAAAAGACCTGAAAAAAAAACTCGTAAAGGAAATATAGTGAGACGGGAGGAAGGAAGAAAGGAAAGAAGGAGTGGAACAAGAAGATAAGGAATCCCTGGACAAAAAAAAAAGAGAAAAGAGACACAGATTGCTAAAAATAAGAAAAGAAAGAAAGGGGAGAAAAAAGGAGATAGAGGAGGTAGTAATGGAAATAAGAATTGCGGAAGGAGAGGGAAAACCGAGAAAAGGTGGAGATAAAAGAGACAATAGTAGAAAAACGGAGAAAGAGAAAGAGAAAGAGAAGAAAGGAAAAGGTGATAATTGAAATATAAACCTTGCTGACCGGGAGGGAGAGAGAGAGAGAGAGAGAGAGAGAGAGAGAGAGAGAGAGAGAGAGAGAGAGAGAGAGAAAGAGAGAAAACAAGAGAAAAGATAGAATTGAATAAATGAATAAAAAGCAGTAGTGGAAATATAAAACTGAGAGAAAGAGAAGAAAAAACTACTGAT
>NC_059269.1:8738628-8741128 GCF_017591435.1 Portunus trituberculatus | reverse complement strand
CGTACCTATTATGTTTCCCTTCTCTCTCTCTCTCTCTCTCTCTCTCTCTCTCTCTCTCTCTCTCTCTCTCTCTCTCTCTCTCTCTCTCATTTCTGCCATTTTAAATCATAAGTATTTATTTATCTATTTATTTTCGGTCTTAAATTCTCACTGCTACACTTCCCTCCTTCTAAAACACCACCATTCATTCCTCATATACAACTAACCTCACTTTCATATGTATTTGTACTCATCCACCTCTCCACCTCTCCAACTCTTCCAACCACCAGCATACCAGCCCGGTTTCTACGTATTCCACCCTCATGAAATATTCCTTCCCCATACATAACGCAGTACTGCCCGGCGCGCCTCTCTTTCAATTACTGAAGCGCCCGCCATGAAGGGAGTCAATTTGAAGACCATGAAATAATCTCGAGTATTTACCGGTATAACTAATAGGTGACCCTGATGCTCGCTCCTCTTGCTAGATTTCGCTTCGTCTCCTTTATTTTTTTCTTTCTTTCTTTTTGTTATTCTGTCAGTCATCTTGCATGCATATGTAATTCAGTGGCCACTTTTCACAACAAGTTCCGTTGATTTATGTGTATGTATGTGCTTAAAGACAGAGAGAGAGAGAGAGAGAGAGAGAGAGAGAGAGAGAGAGAGAGAGAGAGAATATCACTCCTAAACGTTATCATTCTCTCTCTCTCTCTCTCTCTCTCTCTCTCTCTCTCTCTCTCTCTCTCTCTCTCTCTCTGACCTTAATAACAGAAAAAAATTGGCGATACATGTTTTCATAAACTAATATAATTCTTTTAAATGTACAACGAACAAAATGTCGTAATAGAATTAGTAAGGGGAAAAAATGTCTCCCGTTTATTTTTTTTTATCTGCCTTGCACTTCTATCACTTTCAGAAAATAAAATAAAACTTTAGTGGAACGAACGCATCGCTTCATTCCAGTTTGGATTATCTGCATTTAATGTTTATTTTCCTTTCTTTCCACACTTATTTATACGTAAGCTTATCTTGCTCCGCTTCGAGCGTAAAGTTTGCAGAATTAAAATTTCCACGAGGTTATCAAATTGTCTCTGTAACCATGCAATCACACAATAGACAACTATATAAAGGAAGCTGCACAAAAATTTAGATTCCGTGAGTTAGTCGGTTTTGGCAAAAGAAACAAAAAAGTGAAGGCTAGGAAAACTTTTCGATTTTGTCAACACAAGTACAGGTGAACTCTTTCATTTGATGATAGAAGCGTAAAACCAGGTGGAAACATTCATTTCATATCCCCACACGACAAAAAAAAAAAAAAAAAAGGCGTCATTTTAGAAACGCGTGACTAACATTTTTTTCACCAGTAGTGATAAAGAAGGATTATTTGTACCAGAATTTATTACTGAATTGAGAGTAACACTTGATTCATGACAAAAACAAATCTCATTATCCCCTCTATCATTAAGAGTGACTGAAATAAGTATTAAACTATCGCCTGCAGTGAAGAATACCATTCTGTTGTATATGACAGAGTTCAGTCAATTTAATATGTGAAAGAGAAACGTTCTGCTGTTTATGAAATATGAAGAAAGAAACCTTCTTGTCACTTCCAGGCTCCATCATCATTAAAATTAATTGAAATAAAGATTCAAGTCGTATATCATTAAGCCCGTCTGCTGTGCGGAAGCGAAGCATTCCAGTGCGATGTTAAGTATCCCTATAATGTATGTGAGAGAATAAGGTAGTCAGAATTTCTACGATGATGTTCTCGGTTACTCCGCTTGGTCGACCGTTGCTGAGGTGAAGCCAAATTTGAACAAGATTGTTGTGGTTCTTAACAAGACTTGACTCTGAGGAAAGTCTTTTGTGGTATACGCTTGGCTTAACCCCAACTGTGGTGTGTGTGTGTGTGTGTGTGTGTGTGTGTGTGTGTGTGTGTGTGTGTGTGTGTGTGTGTGTGTGTGTGTGTGTGTGTGTGTGTGTGTGTGTGTGTGTGTGTGTGTGTGTGTGTGTGTGTGTGTGTGTGTGTGTGTGTGTGTGCATTTGCCTGGCCACACTTGACTGTTTTGTGAGGTGGAGTGTGGCTGATGGCGAGTGACCGAGGCGGCGGCACAGCGAAGCGGAATGGCCTTGCCCGCACAGGAACAGTTACGAGGCGATGCGTGAGCACCGCTTGTGAAAGACGAAGCAAGGCGTCAGATGGGAATAGAAGCACACAGAAACACGCCGCCTCTTCTGCCTTTACCTTTCACAATACCATAAGTTTGGGAAACGAGGTCAGCAGTGCAGCAATATAACAACATATAAAAATGAGGGAAGGTGCAAAAAGCCGTAGGTCTGACATCTTGTGTTAAAAACATGTCTGGTTATTTACACTAGTAACTACAACACCATCAACAACAATAACAGCAACATTAATAACAAAAACAATAACAAGAGCGAATAGGAAGAGGTTCGCGCTTCTAAAACTTCCCAATAAAGTAATGAACGCGGCTGCGATAACATTATAACCGGGATAAAA
>NC_059269.1:8728628-8733628 GCF_017591435.1 Portunus trituberculatus | reverse complement strand
TTGGGTATAGGAGTGACAAATGATGTTTTCCAATCCACTGGACATGATTACTGAAAGAGAGATGCATTTATTATTGAGCAGAGAGGAGCGGCTAGTTCTGGAGCAAATTCTTTGTAAATCTTGATGGGTAGATCAGTAGGAGTGGTTGAGCGAGGTTTAAGTTTTAAAATCCTCTTGTAAACCTGGACTGTGGGAGGAGGGAAGGGAGTGGGGAGGAAGGAAGGGAGAGGAGAGGAGTGGATGGATGGGAATGTTTGACAGATCGTGGTGAAGTGAGAATTTATCTTGTACGCCGCTGCGTCAGTGGGGAAGTGTGAGGTACAGGTAAGAAGGGGGTAATGCTTTCGTAGACCACACAAAGCCCTAATCTTATCATACCACTGTCTGTTGTTGGTGAGTTTGAGCTGGTGAATTTTGTTTGGGTGATAACTTGCCTTTGCGGTCTTAATTTCCGTATTACTTTGTTCCTTAGTTTCCTGTACTGGATTGGGCAAGAGTGAAATGCCCAGTTTCTCTGCCTAATGAGTCTTTTGATGTGGGGTGTCATCCACGGGGCATCAGGTGGGTGCACTGTGACTCTCTTTGCTGGGAAGTAGCGGTTAAAGGCTTCACTTGTGGTGGTAACAAAATTATGCCATTTGGTGGGGACATCCTCCACCTGCAGTACTTCGGTCCATAAGTAGTGTGTCACCCATTGCCCAAACTTCCTCATGGCTGAGTCAGGCATGGGTCGGTGAGTCTTGGTGACTGTTGAGTGATGGAGCGAGGAGGTGGGTGTGGGGGACCACAGAATGGAGAGGTGTATGCTACGTCCCAAGGGGGCTTGTGGCTCTGGACGTTAGTTATGCTGACTTAGGTCATGATAAGGTCGAGTTTTGCTTGTTGGTGGGTAGGGAATTCAACTATTAGTGTTAGGTTTAGCTGATGTAGTATTTCGCTCGTATCTAGGCGGTTAAAATTTCCGCATATCACCAGCTTCACAGCAGGATACTGTGTTCTGAGAGCATCTGCTGTGCTTATTATGTGTTCAGTGAGTAGTAATTGTGCTGTGGGGGCACGTGGAGGGTGGTAGACTACACAGAGGATAATAGAGGTCGCATTTCGAGGGTGGAAGGGCGGCGTCACACGCACCCAGAGGTGTAAGGGGCAGAAGATGGATTGGCAATAAACCGCCACTCCCCCTCCTCTTCGCTCTGACCTGAGACGGTGGAAGAGTTGAAAATCTTGGATCTTGCACTCTTCAGGTACTTTTTGTCACGCCTCAGTAATCGCCACAATGTCCGCACTGGTTGATTTCACCGACTCAATTAACTCGTCCATTTTGTTCGTTAGGGAGGTCACGATGGACAGGAAGAGAGAGGGGAGGTTCAACTACAGGCGAGGTATTTCTACGTACGTGTGTTCTCTTTCTTCCGCTTGCCGGTTTTGTCTATCTCTGTTTGTCACTATAGCCTTGATGGGACGAACCGCACATCTACCGCCTCTTGAGCCACGATTTCGAAATAGTTTGAGTGTTTTTAGGCACTGGATTATCTTAGGTGGTGGGTAATACGCTCCTCGCCTGTGTCGGAGAAGATAGTCTCGTCCGTAGCGGAGGACTGGGGAACACATTGTCTAGACTCTAGATTGTACCGGTGCACACTCTTTTGACACTGTTCACTGATACATGTGTGTGTGTGTGTGTGTGTGTGTGTGTGTGTGTGTGTGTGTGTGTGTGTGTGTGTGTGTGTGTGTGTGTGTTTTCTGCTGCTTCATTACACACACACACACACACACACATAAACAATAATTACATTTGCAATAGCACGTAGCTTCCCTTACCTCGAAAAAAGTCTGAAAAATGCACGGACATGTAATAATAATAATGATGATGCCTTTCCTGCCTCCTCTCATAATGCATTCTCCAATCTTTTCCCCTCCGCTGCCCTTGCCAACTCGGAGAAACTTTCCAAATTTTCCTTGCCTGACTTGGAACACGAGAAATCTCTTATTGCTGCCTCGGGAGAGAAGATACCCCTCTCCCTCCCTCTTCCTCTTCCCCGACACCTACCCACTCCCTTTCCCTCTATGCCCCGCCATTCCCTTGCTACCAAACTCATGACCCCGTGTGTGTGTGTGTGTGTGTGTGTGTGTGTGTGTGTGTGTGTGTGTGTGTGTGTGTGTGTGTGTGTGTGTACTAAGAAAACTCATTTCAGTGACCACATAAGCGTCTCTCTCTCTCTCTCTCTCTCTCTCTCTCTCTCTCTCTCTCTCTCTCTCTTCTCTCTCTCTCTCTCTCTCTCTCTCTCTCTCTCTCTCTCTCTCTCTCTCTCTCTCTCTCTCTCAAATTCCTCTGTTGTCTTTGTTCTCTTCCCTCGTCCCCTTCCTTCTTTTATTTAGCATCTCCCTCCTTCCCTCCTTACCTCCTTCCTCCTTACCTCCTTCCCTCCTTCCCTCCTTCTCTCCCTGCTATGATTAGAGTTTAAATTGCGTTTGTTCCGCTCTTCATGCTTATAATTCCATGCAAATAAGGTGATTTTACTGAATTTTCTGCTTTTGGCAACACTCTCTCTCTCTCTCTCTCTCTCTCTCTCTCTCTCTCTCTCTCTCTCTCTCTCTCTCTCTCTCTCTCTCTCTCTCTCTCTCTCTCTCTCTCTCTCTCTCTCTCTCTCTCTCTCTGTGTGTGTGTGTGTGTGTGTGTGTGTGTGTGTGTGTGTGTGTGTGTGTGTGTGTGTTTTTCTTGTATACCCACCTCCTTATTTCATCTGTGTAGAGTTTACGGAAGTTATGAGGACGAAGGAATGTAAGAAAGGAATAAAAATGAAGATAGAGGAGCAATAGAGAGGGAAGGATGAGGGAGGAAAAAATAATGAAGATAAGGGAGTGAGAAAGAGGAAGAGAACAGGAAGGAGAGGAGAGGGAAGCGAGGGTAAGTAAGAAAAGGAAGAGAATTCGACACAAATAATGACGCGGGGAGAGAGAGAGAGAGAGAGAGAGAGAGAGAGAGAGAGAGAGAGAGAGAGAGAGAGTGTGTGTGTGTGTGTGTGTGTGTGTGTGTGTGTGTGTGTGTGTGTGTGTGTGTGTGTGTGTATTTTTGTATCTACCAAACTTAGAACCTCAATAATTGTACCTACCACCACCACCACCACTATTACCACCACCACCACCACCACCACTACCACCACTACTCCATTCCAGAAAAAAGAGAGCAAGGACCACCTGAGCGCCTGTACTGTACCTGAGTCGCCACAGAATCCAATCTCCTCGACATTCTTTCCTTCCATAAAGTTGCAGGCACGCAACTGTCTTACTTTGACACGACCACCACAGCTATATGGAATACGTATTGGATTCTTGTGAAATGAAAGGCAGGAAGGAGAGAGAGAGAGAGAGAGAGAGAGAGAGAGAGAGAGAGAGAGAGAGAGAGAGAGAGAGAGAGAGAGAGCGCACTAGGACTCGCTGCTTACAAGGTTATGTTTAAGTGGTTTCATCTTCGTTAGAAATTTCCATTAAAAAAAAGATAAATTTTAAACGTTTCTTATCATTTCGCCATAAAAACAAGGCTAAATTTAGGGGTGATAAGATCTATTTCCTTGAATTCCTGGTGGAGGACAGCGGGGAATAGCGGTGGAGGTGAGGAGGTGCAGGGAGCGGCACTTCCACCACCTCCTGGCCTCTTGTCCAAACACTGTTCGCCGCCACTCCTCCCTAGACAAGCGGTGATCACTTAGAAGTAAAGTTTGGGAATCCATCTCCCGTATTCAGGAACCTCTGCTCACTCACTACCATTCTTTTTAAACGCTCTGATCGCTCATTATGATTCTTTTTAAACTCCCTGCTCACTCATTATGATTTTTTTAATACTCTGCTAGCTCCCTACAAATGTTTTCGAACGCTATGCTCGCTCTCTACGACTGTTTTCAAACGTTCTGTTCTCACTACGAATGCTTTTAAACTCTCTGCTCTCACTAAGAATGTTTTCAAACACTGCTCTCACTATGATGCTTTTTAAACGCTCTCCTCGTTAAATGGGACTGTTTTCGAATGCTCTACTCTCTCACTAGGACTGATTTCAAATGCTCTTCCCTCTCGACCACATAATTAGCTGGGTTCTAAAGAGTATTCTAAGCACCCAGTATAGTACAGTACCATAGTATTGTACCTGTAATCTATCATATCCTTCTCCCACTTATCTGAAAACCTAACCTCCTTTACCCACAGAGCGCTCAGGAAAAATCTTCACCATTTTTCCTGGTTAAAAGTTCAATTAAATTCTGCTCTAAAAGAAAAATACAAAGCAGCAAAAGGATCGGAATACATAATTGCCTCTAATTCACCAGGCGCTCTGATGGCCCTGTATTGAAAAGAAAGTAATTTGTAAGAATGTGAGGAAAGAGAAAGTCAAGTTGTTCCGGAGTTTACCAGTAGAGTGAATAAAAGTTTGAAGGAACTAGTTAACTGTTAAAGGCATTCAAACAAGGCAGGGTAAGAGAAGTAATGGGTTCAGGGCTGATCAAATTGGATTTATAAATATATACGTTGTCAAAGAGTAACAGATGGATAGGATACACTCAGCATGCAGTTGTTAGCGATGAGAAGAAATTAATTACAGTTTTCTCGAAATAAAAAAAAATAGAAATAGAGAAAAGTCACAGAGGATATTTATTCATTCAGTCATTCATACATACAGTGACTCTGCCATTTGTTTACATATTTATTTACGAATGTATTGCATATATAAATTTCAAAATTTTTCTCCACCCAACATACAAGACAGGAATCAAGTCGCAGAGGAAGGTAAGCCGATTAGAGAGGAGCTTGCGGAGGGAGGAGGAAAGATAGAGAAGAGCTGACGGAGGGAAGAGGAAAGGTAGAGAGAGAGAGGTCGGCAGGTATGGGAGCGAGGGACAAGTGAGGGTCACAGAAAGAGGGAGGCGGACACACTGGGCCTGACTGAGGGGAGGGGAGGGGAGAGGAGGGGAGGGAAGGGAAGGGAAGGGGAGGGGATAACGAGGGAAGAG
>NC_059269.1:8723628-8726128 GCF_017591435.1 Portunus trituberculatus | reverse complement strand
GAGGTGAAGCGCAGAAGTGTTTGAGAATACGAGCCATAGTAAGCAGCAGCTGGGATCTGGCATCACCGACCCTCCTCTATCAGTCCCTCGCCAACGACAATCGCATCAGTTATTGCATTCCCATCCAGGTCCACCGCGAGGGACACCAGATAAATCTATCTTAAGGGCGCCATAACCCATTGCAGGCCAGACCCAGTCAAGAGGGGGACACTTTGGGGCTTGCACATCATCCCCAAAGCCCCAACACAGGAGCGCTATGGCTTGGGATCGGGGGCTATGTCCATATAAAGAGTATTTATGGGAAATGGACTGTGTTTTGTTAGATGTATATTTAAGAGCCAGATGTATATAGTCTGGTGGCTTTTTTGCAGCTTCCCTTATTTTCTTATCTTCTTATGGTCAAAGCGTGAAGCTACAAGATTATCTACACTTTTATTTCTGTAGCCAAGAGTAAAGAAATGAATGAAAAAAGCAGCTCTCGTGAATTCTAAATCATATAGACTTTATATAATTTCACCTGCGGACCTGACAGAGGCGAAGCGTGCAATGAACACCTTGTCTGATGGCATAGGATGCAAGGCAGACTTATCTTGCTAATTTGTTGCTGCCAGTAATGCAGCAGAGGAAACATAGTGAACAGTATCTTATAACAGGAAGCCAGAGTAATGTGAAATCAGCATGGTAATCAACAGAGAAAGGTCAAAGGCTGGTATGATGCAGGGATAACAAGAAATCTTTCGATGAACTGGATACTTGAATGGATTTGTTTACGTTTTCTCCGTCTCTTTCTTTTTACTTACATTTCTTGCTATCCCTTCTTACAAGCGCCAGAGGAGGTGATATAAGGTGAGCCGCCGCCTTGACCGCTTCAGAAAGGTTGGCCCTGACTGTCACGGCAGGAAGGTAAGGGGAAAGATCCAGAGAGGGAGCTGCTTTACATAAACAGACGGAGGGAGGAGACAGGAAGGGTTGGGCGTCATCAAACGGGTCATTCCTAAGGGAGGACGGCAGGTGGTGGTCATAAAAGGACAAGCTGAGAGGCGCGAAGGCAGGGGAGAGAAGCGAAAGAAAGTGAGGAATGTTTGAGGAGAGAGGAGGAAGCAGAACGGCGCCTTTGCTTGCTTGGGAGTGTTTGTGATTACTGAGGTACCGTACAAATGATCGTGGACAAAACACTGTCCCAGAATTTGAGAATGTTCTTGTACTAAAGTAATATAGCACGAGGAGAGCCAAGAAAGCGTCTGGAGCATCAGTTTGGCCATCACCAAGACACCAATGCTCACTGGAATCTTATTCAGCTTAGCAATGGGGTTTGGTCAGGAGAGAATAGCGCAGGATAGAATACTTCAATGTCATGTTCGATAGGCAATGCAGTCTCGTGGCACAAGAAAATAGTAAGGTGGAGACAGGTTCATGACAGTGAAAGGTAAACAAACTTAGGCTAGGTGAACAAATAAAAAATAAATCAAGGCATTTCTTTTTACGACAATAAATGAAGTATATGAATGACATCCTTCAAAATAAAAAGAAGAAAGGGATTTCTCCAAAATTGGACCCTGCACTCAGTTCCATGGACACGCTGATACCTTCACTATTGAAAAGTCTTAAGTCACCGAGGGGAAGAGACGAAGGGAAGGCGATCTTTTCCAGTCACGCGGAGCAAGGACAGGGCAGGTCAGATAGTCAGGTTCAGAGCTAAAAAGGCACGCGGCTGTCCAGAGAGGTAGTCACACACACACACACACACACACACACACACACACACACCGGTAGCTCAGTGGTTAGAGCGCTGGCTTCACAAGCCAGAGGATCGGGGTTCGATTCCCCAGCCGGTTGGAGATATTTGGGTGTGTCTCCTTTCACGTGTAGCTCCTGTTCACCTAGCAGTGAGTAGGTGCGGGATGTAAATCGAGGAGTTGTGACCTTGTTGTCCCGGTGTGTGGTGTGTGCCTGGTCTCAGGCCTATCCGAAGATCGGAAATAATGAGCTCTGAGCTCGTTCCGTAGGGTAACGTCTGGCTGTCTCGTCAGAGACTGCAGCAGATCAAACAGTGAAACACACACACACACACACACACACAACTTTGCAAATATCCTTGCTCTTTTGTACGATGTGTGTGTGTGTGTGTGTGTGTGTGTGTGTGTGTGTGTGTGCGCGCTTGCGTGTGCGTGTGCGTCTGTGATATAGATTTTAGTTTCTCATCTCTCCCTACAAAACAACACCAACACTGTAGCAACATTCAACAAACACCACCACACAAAAACAGAATCATTGAACAACAACACCACCACCACCACCAACACCATCAACAACAGCAATAAAAACAGCAACAACAACAACAACAACAACAACAACAACAACAACAACAACAACAACAACAACAACAACAACAACAACAACAGAGAGAGAGAGAGAGAGAGAGAGAGAGAGAGAGAGAGAGAGACGAGAGACGAGAGAGAGACGAGAATAACAAATAGAGACGACTAAGGGAGGCAGGCAG
>NC_059269.1:8713628-8721128 GCF_017591435.1 Portunus trituberculatus | reverse complement strand
GAAAGAAAGCGAGGGACGGAGGAAAGGATGAAGGGAAGGAGAGAGTGAGCGAGGGAGGGAGAGAGGGAAGGAGAGAATGAGCGAGTGAGGGAGAGAAGGAGAGAGTGAGCGAGGGAGGGAGGGAGGGAGGAAGGAAGGAAGGAAAGAATGAAATAAAATCCTAAACCTGCGATGTGAGGCGGAAACCCAATTTACATTCCCGATCAATGGGAGTAGAAAGGAAGATCGCCTTACAGGATGCAAAAATAACACAGATAAGACCCAACACTGACAAGGCAATGCATGGAACGGAACCACAGACAACCACGGAGAGAATGCTAAACTTTCACCTGACGCACTGACTTCCTCATGGTTCTAGACAAATCGGACCGGTATTCAGCATAAGAGTGGTAAGTTAATAGAATAAACTCAATGATCAGGTAATGAGAATTCAATCATTAGGAAGGTCTGAAAGATTAGATGAACTTATGGATGGGGATTATCAAGGATAAGTTGATTCGAGGGTAGTTAAGGCTGACTAAAGAGAGAGGAACATAGTCCACTCTTAGTCGAGCCTAAGATGATTATGACACCACCAGAAATCTAAGGAAATACGTAAACACTCGAGAAAACATCTCCATATATTAACATGATAAGAAAAGATCTCAAACACACCGAATAAACGATCCATGGAGCACAGCAATACCCAGCAGGTTCTGTTTGGCCGTCGCTCAGTTGAAGAAAGTCAGACCCCTAAAGATCTCACACACAACGAAGACACGACCCATGGAGCACAGCAAGAAAGACAGACCCCAGCAGAATGGCAGCTGTTTGAAGACTTGCGACGAAAGCTACGAGGGATAGCCCAGCAGGACCAAACAGGTGGTCACGGTCAGGTGTGGAGACAAGGCAGCAAGAAAAAGCTGGAACAGAGACAGGAACAGCAAATGCCCAAGTGACTGTCAGGCTCCAAGAATGAGAGGGAGGCACAGGACACTCAGAGGTCCAAGACGAAAACGAAACAAATCAAACTTTACAACCACCGAGTCACAAAGCTGAGCACCGAAGAAGCAATACAGTTTGCAACCATTAATCCTCGGAGTGTAAATACTGGTTTGAAGTGAGTGTGTGTAAGTGTTTGGTAATTCAGGAATGATAGGCGAAAATAGGTAGTATGCTCCACGTGTAGGCCTGGAGACTTCTTGCAGCTTCCCATATTTTCCTAGTTGTGCTCTTATCTCAAATTCAGTACAAAAAAGGACAGTAAAGGAAACCATCTCTCCTTTCCAACGTGATAACCTCAAGATAAAAAAAGAAAAAACACATGTTCCTCGATACTGTGAGGAATAAAAGCATCAATCTCAGCACCGGAGAACGGGTCAGGAAAACACGTGAAGCCTTAGATCTAACCACACAGTCACTCAGCACTTGGTGGGTAACTCTTCACATTTTCATACCTGCCTGCATATTATACGACACCTGTATAATCTCTCTCTCTCTCTCTCTCTCTCTCTCTCTCTCTCTCTCTCTCTCTCTCTCTGAGCAGAACAAAAAAGCGATTCACTGTTCCTACCATGATTAACTTAAAAAATGGCAGCAGAAATTAAGCTCAACGCAAAATTCAAATGCTTCAGTGAGAGAAAGTTACGTTGATTCTGTACCTGTCAGTGGAATCATAACAGAACAAAGAAAGATCTGCGCCAGTTCATCAAAGGTTCCCTAACCCGATTGACTCTAAACTGCAGCTACAGATTAGAAAGAGGGAAGGGGAGGGAGAGGGGGGAGGAAACACTAGCGAGAGCAATCCCTTATGTACTAAACTCTTGATTCCCGTCTCTCTTTACATGTTTTGCACAATTCTGTTTCCTGATAACGTCATTTTGCTTTGAATGGAGCCTTTGATCAGAGAGAGAGAGAGAGAGAGAGAGAGAGAGAGAGAGAGAGAGAGAGAGAGAGAGAGAGAGAGAGAGAGAGAGAGAGAGAGAGAGAGAGAGAGAGAGAGAGAAAGCATCCTCTGATCCTGGCAAAGTATGTTGTATCGAAGGGAACTGCGCCCCATGTTCAAATGCCAACCAGAGTCAAACTACTAAGAGACGCAAGGGAAGGCAACGAATGGCTCCACCTCCCTTTATTGATGGTGGTGGTGGTGGTGGTGGTGGTGGTGTGCATATTACTGCAACCTCATTATCGTAAACTATTTCAAGCTCATTTCTCTCTCTCTCTCTCTCTCTCTCTCTCTCTCTCTCTCTCTCTCTCTCTCTCTGGATACCAATTTTGTCTTATTCGTAGTATCGTTACAATTACATTTAGTTATCATCATCGTAATCTTCTCGCTTTCAAACCCTCTGGTGCTAAGTAATTTATTCTACTGTTCTTTACTTGTGTTCTTCAAATGTATTTTTAATGGCGATTTATGTGCAGCTTTTTCTTCCTTTAGGTTCAACAGGTTTCAGGTCTTTTTTTTCTTTCTCTTTTCTTTTTTGTCGCGCGTCAGAATATAGAAAGAAAAGTTTTGACAGGGAAAAAAGCCAACGTGTGTACAATTTTTTTGTAGATGACGTATTTATGGTGTCTTTTTGGCTATTTCTGACACAAAACTCGTTATCAAAAGATTTATTTTTCTTTCTGCCTGACTACGAAAGTATGCAATCTTAGTACGTATTCAGAAACGCTTTGTTCTCTCACCACGACTATTTTTCAAGACCACAGAGATGACAAGCGGGGTTAATAATGTAGAAATCTTCGTCATTCTGCATCTAGAACCGTAAAAACTTGTTAAAACTCTTTTTCTCTCACTACGACTATTTCCCAAGGCCAGAGAGATGATTAGCGGGTTTTTCAAGAGTGTTTCTCCAGTTGATAAAGTAGAAATTTTGTCACTCTGTCTTTATAACTGTAAAAACACATTAAAAAAAAATCTTGTAAATTCAAATAAAACCTTTTGAAATATTGGAGTGAAGCAAAGAAGTGTTTGAGAATACGAACCCTTGTCATTCCACTTCCTTTCTGGGGTTAGAAAGAAAAATGTGATGCATTTATCTAACTGCCATTTCATCTTGTTCTTTCTCTTATTGTTGTTATTAATGTTGGTAGTCGTCTTGTTAAAGTTGCCATTGTTGCTGTTTATGTTGTAGTTGTTGTAGTTGTTGTTGCTGTAGGTGCTGTTGTTATTACTGTTGCTAGCATTCGCCTTGTTAGAGTTGTTATTGTTGTTATTTATCTTGTGTTTGGTGGTGTTGTTGTTGTTCTTGATGCTGTGAGTGGTGTTGTTTGTGGTTGCTGTTGTTGTTGTTAGTGGTGGTAGTGTCAGTTGTGTTGTGGTTGCTATTGTTGTTGTTGTTGGTGGTGGTGGTAGTGATATTTATGCTGTGGTTGTGGTTGTTGTTGTTGGTGAGTGGTGTTGTTATTGGTGGTGTGAGTGGTGTTGTTTATGTTGTTGTTGTTGGTGGTGGTGATGGTGGTGGTGGTGGTGGTGGTTGTTGGTGTCAGTGATGTGGTGTGAGTGGTGTTGTTTCTCGTCCCTGTGGTGCGCCGGGACTGCCTCATGAAAGGATTCACCTGACGCCTCCACACAAATTGGTCTGTCCGATTGGAACCCTTTTCTCCTCAACTTTTTGGCGGCAGCAATTAACCCTTTTTTCCTACTCTCTCTCTCTCTCTCTCTCTCTCTCTCTCTCTCTCTCTCTCTCTCTCTCTCGTATCTGTTGGCCAGTCTCCTTTACACACACACACACACACACACACACACACACACACACACACATGAAATGAAATTAACTAAAAAAAAAAAAGAAACTGAAAAGAGAAAGAAAGAAAGAAAGAAAAAAAAAAAGAACTAAAAGAATAAATGAAAGTAAAAGTATCAGTGGATAAGAAAATACGTGGTCGTGTGTGTGTGTGTGTGTGTGTGTGTGTGTGTGTGTGTGTGTGTGTGTGTGTGTGTGTGTGTGTGTGTGTGTGTGTGTGTGTGTGTGTGTCCTTCAGGGAACCGCTCCACCACACTGAATAGAACCATTACCACTGTATTCAGAACATTTCCCAGATTTTCCTGAGGCATAAAAATGGAGCGAGGGAGACCGGGTGAAAGAAACCAGATATATTAAACATTGGAAACCTGTTAGCTGTTCCATTTCTTTATTCCATTTCCTCTTTTAATTTTCATATTATTTTTTTTACCTTATCCTTTCATTTATTTCTATTACTGCTTTAGTGTCCGTTTTCTTTCTCCTCCTTCTCTTCCTCCTCCTCTTCCTCCTCCTCTTCCTTCTTACGTATGCCAGAGTATTTTACGTATGACAAAAGTATTTTTTTTTTCTCCTCATAAGTATGTTTGCTTAATTTATTGTTCTTCCTCTTCTTTGTTGCTTATTTTCTTGCATTTTTTATTCCTTTGTTTGATATTCTTTATTTTATTTCCCTCCTGCTCCCCTTCCTCCTTCTCTTCCTCCTTCTCATTCTCCTCCTCCTCCTCCTCCTCCTCCTCCTCCTCCTCCTCCTCCTCCTCCTCCTCCTGCTCCTCTCCTCCTCCTCCTCCTCCTCCTCGTCCTCCTCCTCCTCCTCCCCCTTCTCGTCCTCCTTAACCTACACCTCTTTTAATCAAGATTTCTTTAAATTTTCACCCACTCCTCTCTCTCTCTCTCTCTCTCTCTCTCTCTCTCTCTCTCTCTCTCTCTCTCTCTCTCTCTCTCTCTCTCCCCCGCGCCCCTCTCATCTGACCAACAATGAAGCTTTTGTGCACTTTCAAAGAGCGAAAATCGAACGTTTTGTTCTCAGATTCCAGTCAATTTCTTGCTCCCAATAAGGATTGTTTTCCGAGGGAGCCACGGCCACCATTCTCAACACAGCGAAAAACATTGATACAAACCACCAGCCCAAAAATACGTGGACACACATACAGATGGAACACATATCCTGAGAGAGAGAGAGAGAGAGAGAGAGAGAGAGAGAGAGAGAGAGAGAGAGAGAGAGAGAGAGAGAGAGAATATTCCTAAATTAGCAAATCAGACGAAAAAAAAAACATAACTAATATATCTCCTAATACTGACAGCTTCTGTATCGCAATTAATCGTTTCAGGCAAAACAAATGACATACAAAAGAACAAGAAAGTGAAAATAAAGATATGTGCAAAATTAATAAGTAAGAGATTCCTGATTTCCGTGATATTACCATAAAAATATACAATTTATTTACACATTTTTATTGGTAGAAATGAAAAGTACTGAAATCTGCAGAAAAAAAAATAAATAAAAAAGCAGAAAGATGATTAAAGAACACTGTAACGGAGATATTTTGATTATATTATTGAAATTTATCTAAATTTACTCTCATTCTGCTGCTAGTTTTTCTCTTTCTGCTTCCTCTTCTCCCTCCTCTTCTTATTCTTAGTCTTGTATTTGTTGATTAAAGAACACTGAACGAAGATATTTGTATTATGTTATTGACGTTTTGTTTAATTTCCTCTCCTCCTGCTCCTCTTTCTCTTTCTTCTTATTCTTCTCCCTCCTCTTCTTATTCTTAGTCTTTTACTGATTAAAGAACACTGAACGAAGATATTTTCATTATATTATTGACGTTTTATTTAGTTTCCTTTCCTCCTGCTCCTCTTTCTCTTTCTTCTTATTCTTCTTCCTCCTCTTGTTATTCTTAATCTTATATTTCTCTCCTCCTTAACCATGTGACCATTAAAACATTTTTCTAAGCCACGCAATGTTCCAAAACAAATACTATCAAACAGTGAGAAAAAAAAGGCCCGATTAAAGATTTCCCTCTAAAAAAGTATTAAAATGAGGAGAAAGCAAAATCCAATATCAGGAATTAGGAACTCTGTAAAAGTGCAATGCTTCTTTTTGCATCATTAATGGACGTGATTATAAGATATTTGCCAGGGAATATTGCGAGCACCAGAGAGAGAGAGAGAGAGAGAGAGAGAGAGAGAGAGAGAGAGAGAGAGAGAGAGAGAGAGAGAGAGAGAGAGAGAGAGAGAGAGAGAGAGAGAGAGAGAGAGAGAGAGAGAGAGAGAGAGACAGACAGACAGACAGACAGACAGACAGACAGACAGACAGACAGACAGACAGACAGACAGACAGACAGACAGACAGACAGACAGACAGACAGACAGACAGACAGACAGACAGACAGACAGAGAGAGAGAGAGAGAGAGAGAGAGAGAGAGAGAGAGAGAGACCCCACAGGCCATTCAATAGAAGCCCTCTCTCTCTCTCTCTCTCTCTCTCTCTCTCTCTCTCTCTCTCTCTCTCTCTCTCTCACGTCATTCCTTCAAATTTAATAAGATGATCGAGTGTTTGTTTCCATCTTGAGTCGTTTATAAGCGAGAATGTTTATTTTTCCTTCTGGTCGAAATTGGCAAAGCCTTTGGAAACTTTCGCCTCACCTCCTCCCTACTTGCTATCTATCTATCTATCCATCTATGTACCCAATAACTTCCTCAACGTATCCATACCAATAAAGTGTTACTCTATCTATCCTTCCATCCATTTAGCCACTGAAATAAATGAGTGAGCTTGCGTCTATCCACTACCAAGCTATTTGTGTGTCTATCTTCCCAAAGCTACCTGTCTGCCTGCCTCATTTGTAAAGAAGCGGCCCCTTATTGTGCGTGAATGTGTCAGTACTTAAGCCTCCGTGTTGCAATTGGCCTTATTATCAAGATCTATTGCCCAAGGTATCTACTCCATCGCCGGCCGGTCAATGGTTTCAATTTCGCTATAGGTATTGCAAGGCACGTGTTATTGGAGCCTCCGCCAGCCGGGCTAAATATATTGCGAGCAGGGAGTGGGGCGTTGTTACCTACATGCGGGTATTGGCGGGATGACGTGCTGGCCGTGGCTGGGTCTCCGAGGAAGCACTTTGAGTAATGAGGTTTCCGGACGCCGTGTTGTTGTTGGTGGTGTTATCGTCAACTTTAGTGTGTGTGTGTGTGTGTGTGTGTGTGTGTGTGTGTGTGTGTGTGTGTGTGTGTGTGTGTGTGTGTGTCTCCCTGTCAGGTTAGATGTGTAAGGACGCTTCTCTCGAGTTATAGAGATGTGATGTGCTGTGATGCAAGGACGCGTTGCTTGGTGTACCCGTAGTCCAGCAAGTATTACTATGTGGTGCGTGAATGGAGTGGTAGATGTTGGGTGAAAGGGAGATAATCTTGTCATTCACCGAGGTAGTCTTATCATTGTATTTTTTTCTCTCTCTATCTCTTGTCTTTCATATAAGCGAGATTCCGATCGATAGATACATAAAGAGATAGATAGATAAATGAATAGATAGATAGATAGATAGATAGATAGATAGATAGATAGATAGAGAGAGAGAGAGAGAGAGAGAGAGAGAGAGAGAGAGAGAGAGAGAGAGAGAGAGAGAGAGAGAGAGAGAGAAGGGGGGGGAGGGGAAATCTAATTACACAATAATCCAATCACATTTACAGTAACATCCATTGAAATGCATCACAACACTTCGCTCGTTTGTTCGTTCGTCCGTTCGTTAGACAGGCACATTTTCTCGTATTACTTTGA
>NC_059269.1:8701128-8708628 GCF_017591435.1 Portunus trituberculatus | reverse complement strand
CAGCAGCAGCAGCAGCAGCAGCAGCAGTAGTAGTAGTAGTAGTAGTAGTAGTAGTAGTAGTAGTAGTAGTAGTAGTAGTAGTCGTAAAAATGATGGTAATAAAAATAATATCAGTAGTAATTCGCTTCCAATCTTACATTCTGGGCGCCGCTTCTCTGCAATGCGCCGCGGCTTTCATCTCAAGATTAACGCCACTTGACTGGTTGACAGGCACGTCTGGTTTCCCTTTGAGGTCCGGACCGCTCGCCACTCGCTCGGCACGACACCCAATCAAGCGAATACACGCCAGGCCGCTGCGAGGAACCTAACACTCGTCACATGATTGCTTGAACTTGATGGCCGACACGTTTTTGTGCTTGCGGTGACATTTCGCTCAACGCATGTCACTACGAAGAATTTGTTTTGTTTTGTTTTTCATGTAGGGAAGCGTGCGTTAGTAACAATGACAAGCGCGTATTTTCAAGTCCTTCCTTTTTTTTGTGAGCTGTGTCAACTCACTCACAGCGATTCACTGAGATGGAAGTTTTTGAGCAACCAATACAAACTAATAAATGAGTCTTTTCAAACATTTCAGTCTATTTTAGAAATGGTTTCTCAGGCCACAGGAATTGTCATGAAGTAAAACCTTGTTAAACGATCACTAGAATCATGAGCACACTCTCGAAAACCACCATATCACCCACTAAAATTTGTTAACCCCTTCAGTAACATGACGCATTTTCATATTTATTCTGCTTACTATTTGGAGTTTTTATGCAGTCTCAGAAACACATGTTGGTGTTAGAATAGTAAAAACTGGCTATCACTCTTCTGACCTCCATAGATCCTTTCTAATGCAAATAAAATCTTCCATCAGTACCTAAAAATCAAGGTAAAAATGCGTATCAATACTAAATGGGTTAAAGGAAAGACAATGAGAGGTTTGACAGTGCAGTCTCTAGGTTTGTGTCAGGCGAGAGGTGGTGGTGGCGGCTGGTGTGTTGAGGGAGCAACATGTGGTGGCGGTGACACTTGCTAATTGTTGCTGTGATATACGATATACGACTATATGATAAAAGAGCAAACTGGAGGCCACTCGTGTGTGTTCCTCATGGCACCACGCTGACACTGCCATCACCTTTCTTAATGAGCAACACGATCCTCCTCCTCCTCCTCCTCCTCCTCCTCCTCCTCCTCCTCCTCCTCCTCCTCCTCCTCCTCCTCCTCCTCCTCCTCCTCCTTCTCTCCTCCTCCTCCTCCAACTACTACCACTACACCTACGACTATTACCATCACTACTACTATCATTACTAGTACATCACCACCACCACCACTACTACTACTACTACTATTACTACTACTACTACTTCTACTACTACTGCTTCTATTACTATTTTTACTACTACTACTACTACTACTACTACTACTACTACTATCATTGTTTTTCTCCTTCTCAACGATGCGAGACAGTAAAGCTGGCTAGAATTGACAAAAATGCAACTTAAAGGAGAGAGAGAGAGAGAGAGAGAGAGAGAGAGAGAGAGAGAGAGAGAGAGAGAGAGAGAGAGAGAGAGAGAGGAATACGAGATGCTCCACTGAATGCCGGGAAGAATGATGCAGTAGAGGGCGCGTTTGCCAGAGAAGAAATTACCATGCTGTAAGAGAGAGAGAGAGAGAGAGAGAGAGAGAGAGAGAGAGAGAGAGAGAGAGAGAGAGAGAGAGAGAGAGAAGCTGCGTGCGTCCGTGGGAAGGGAGGGAAACGGTGGAAAGATCAGCGAAGTACCATCATTTTCCATGGATAATTCTTTAGTAGGCAGCGAGGAGGATGTTAAGAT
The DNA here is from genome assembly GCF_017591435.1 of Portunus trituberculatus. Lineage (NCBI taxonomy): Eukaryota > Metazoa > Arthropoda > Malacostraca > Decapoda > Portunidae > Portunus > Portunus trituberculatus. Next base: position 8,706,814 of record NC_059269.1, on the reverse strand, counting down.
AGCTTGTCCAAACACCGCCCAACTTTGCATGAAAGAGAGAGAGAGAGAGAGAGAGAGAGAGAGAGAGAGAGAGAGAGAGAGAGAGAATATGCGGAATACCTCAGAGCAATGTGTTTCTATGCGTTTTAACCCCATCAAATCAGCTTATACCGTTTCATGTGTATTTAGAAGACTATCATCCTTAACTCCCCTTGTTTTTATTCAGAATGGATGGAAATATTAGTTAACATGCACGTGTATATGGATCAAATTCCCTGTTTCCTCATGAGTGTTACGGTTATGAGTTAAACATAATATAGGTGATGTAAATTATCTCACAGCTATGAAGGAGAGTTCGGTTATAAAGATGTAGAGGATAGTCAAGAAATAAAGTATGGAAACAACTGCTGAGTGGGAAATCCCTGTTTCTTTCTAAGTTCTACGATTTATACGTATATTTTACTCTGCACTTTAATCTAACCACATCCTCGTTACTTGTGTGAAGCGAAGGCGAGGTGAACATGCAAGCCCTCTTCCCTCATCCCTGCCGCCCCCACGCCTCACGCTGCTGTGTGGAAGGAACGGCTGGGTGATGCTACAGAAGGGATGATATTTCTTCATATCGTTAGTGTGAAAAAGACAAATATACGATAACACACGTAATGAGTGAAAAGGAAAGCTTAGTTGTATAAGAAATAGGAGGAACAACGAAGAATTCACACAACGACATCATGATAAATCTTACCTTAGTATTGCGACATACATAATGAAAATTAAATACGCGAGTGATGAATCTTATAAAGGTAAGCTTCGTTACATTGGAGGAGGGAAGGATAGTAAAGAATGCGAGGGGGAAAAAACTTCGTGATATATCTCGTCTTAGAATCCCAGGTTATTAATACTCGTGAAGGAGGAGATTCTCTTATAGGAAAGGGGGAAGACCAACAGAGAAAAGAATAAGAAGTGAGTGAGGAGAAAGAGAGGAGAGAGAGAGAGAGAGAGAGAGAGAGAGAGAGAGAGAGAGAGAGAGAGAGAGAGCAGCGGGATTAGAGTATTAGAAGGCTGGAGGGAGGGAGAGGGAGAGGGAGAGGAAGAAGGGAAGGAGATAGATGGAGGGAAAGGGCTAAGGCATCCACTAATGTGTTTAACAGCTCTCTCTCTCTCTCTCTCTCTCTCTCTCTCTCTCTCTCTCTCTCTCTCTCCCCACGTTTGTTGTCCTGCATTCCTCAGTTATCATCTCATCTCTCGTTTGCATCATCGCTTCTGAATTTCTCCTCTCTCTCTCTCTCTCTCTCTCTCTCTCTCTCTCTCTCTCTCTCTCTCTCTCTCTCTCTCTCTCTCTCTCTCTCTCTCTCTCCCTGCGCCCCATGCATACCATCTCCATTCATAACGTGTTCAAAATTGTCTTTCCTCTTATTTTACGTTGCAGAGCTGGTCAGATAGATTGATGGTCTGATGGATGGATAGATAGATAGATAGATAAATAAATAGATAGATGGATGGATAGATAGATAGCAAGATAGATGGGTGGATAGATGGATAGATGGATGTTTTTTTAGTCATAGCCCGTGTGTTGTGTATCTCAGCGATTATTCCGGTAAATCAAGTAAGGTGTGTCTAGATATGTTATTCCTAAGACTGGCCTGGTTATCGTAGCTGTAATCACATTAAAAAATCTACACATTCTATATCAATCATCCCAACGCGTTCTTGTGGCGGGCATCAGGTCACTCCACCGCTACACCGCCACTGAAGACCTGCCGAACACTACAGCAGCATCAGAAGCGGAAAGAGTGGCGGGAGATGAAGAGTATCAGAGAGATTGACATTAATAAGTGTGGTTCTCCTAGGAAATGTATATATTTCATGAGCCACTCCATCACGTTCACTCGACTACGTCTTGAGGGAGCCGCCAGCCACTACAGCAGCATCTGGAAAGGAACGAGTGGCGGCAAGCGAGGAGTACTCAAGAGATGAACACTAACACGAGTGGCAGCCGGCGTCTGAGTGGCGGCTGATCTGACTGAGACCTCTGGCACAAGTTAAGTGACCTTTTAATTTATGGTTCTTGACCCAGATCCCTAGATAGCGTTGTGAAGTGCGTGGCGAGGCGTGGCATGGTGTGGCGTGGCGTGGGACGGCACGGCCTCTGAGGGGCTGAAGGGCCCGGCCGGTGGGCGTGCGTGAGGGCAGCCTTGGTGTGAGAGGCGTGGATGTGTGGTGGGGCAGGGGAGAGATGGTGGAGTGACAAGAGTGGGGAGAGGGGAGTGGGAGGAGAGTAGGGGAAGAGAGGGAGGAAACACACCAAAGCCTCCTCGCACATTAGGCACGTTAGGCAACAGCTGTTTGTTAATATAACCTAAATTCTTATTTTGTGCTGCCTGTGGTGGCGATCATCCTACTTTCTTTGTCCTCGTGGTGTTTCAGAGGACAATAGTGGTGCTCGTGTGCCGCACTGGTGGTGGTGGTGATGGTGGTGGTGCGGGAGAAACCTTCTATCCATCCATGACGGAGAAGGAGGAAGGAAGGAAGGAAGGAAGGAAGGAAGAATGGAGAAAGGAAAGAAAGGAGAAGCGTGGCGAGAGAATGAGTGAGACGTTTGTGGGAAGACACTTTGAAGCTTTATAGAGGACTTTTATCCTCTCTTTCACGAACTTCAGTATCGTCTCTCTCTCTCTCTCTCTCTCTCTCTCTCTCTCTCTCTCTCTGAATAAGGTGACATCCGCTGTGATCCAGGCAAACGCAGGCTTCCATTAGTGCCAATCACCGCGCCGGTCGCCCCTGGCGCAGCATTGCCTCCCTCACGGCCCGAATGAGTGAAGGTAAACACCTTTCTGGGACTAGCACGTTGAGTCCACCAGTCTCCACGCAAAGGAATGCGTTCTCTTCTCAAATAGAGTGGTAAGTGAATGGACTCTCTAACCAAGCTATTAGTACTAATCTTTAAAAGATTACGTGGAAATAGGCAGGCATGTTTCATAGAGATTGCCACGTGCACACACACACACACACACACACACACACACACACACACACACACACACACACACACACACACACACTCATGAATAGACAAACATGCAACCAGTCTGACAAATTGACAGGCAAACAGACAAACAAAGACAGAGGAGAAGAAAGATGACAAAACATTTTCATTAATGTAGAAATCGCTTTGTCTACACAGGGTGATTCTGGCCAATATGTCACCTCCCCCTCCCCCGCCACTCTCTCTCTCTCTCTCTCTCTCTCTCTCTCTCTCTCTCTCTCTCTCTCTCTCTCTCTCTCTCTAGCCTTTATGAAAAGCATTTGTTAAATACTTTCTTTACATATAAAAAGATTTCTGTTTCTATCAGCTGTATTCTTCTCAGTAATGATTCGGAAGTTTGGAATAGGGAAATTAATACTGAAATAATCTTTAATCACGAACAGGAAACAGCCTGGAATAATCAGACATGGGTACACGTATATGATAGAAGGTTCGTGTAATGTTGATACAGTTGCCATTTTTGCGTATTCGCTGAACCCCCTCCCCCCAGGTATCAGTAGTTATTAGTATACAGTACTGTAGTATAGTGGAGCGTGCATTGAGACCTACAGTGTCCTCTGCCTGCTCATTCAACGCAATACCGTATTTCTGACAAAAGTTAGCACATTTCTCTGGACGTGGCCATGATTCATTAGTAGCAATGCATGTAAATCTTCTGAAAACAACTCGGTAGCGAGAATTCTGGTCCACATCCTCATCAAATTGTCCATTTTACTGTAAATAACAGACAGCTAGGGAACCCTTGGTGTGTGTGTGTGTGTGTGCTGTGATGGTGGCGTAGTGGAGCGGAAATAGATGGATAGCTCTCACCACCTGGACTACTTACTTAAGATAACGTAAACTTTCGTAATACGTCACACACTCACTCAATAAGAAATAGCCAGAGTGGAAATAGCCGAATGTCACGGACTCAGAGCTAGAGAGGGGCCGCATCTGCAGAATGGTAGGAAGAATATAGAAAGGGCTTTCCTTCACACACTTTTACGCAGAGGAAAAGACCAACCAGCGGATATTGTTCTGTCGAGGTGGTAAAAACTCGGGTAGGAACGGAGGGTGGCTCTGACTTGCCGTCCCGATGCTGGAATGGCGGCGACGCAAACGCTATAAAGCACCCTTGTCTTGTCCTGTCCCTCTTCTCTTTTCTCCTCTCCTACTGTGCGCTGTTTCGTGGTGAGAATTCAAGGAGACTGTGGCCACAAACTTCTCCTTTTTTCTTATTCTTTTTTTCTTATTCTTATTCTTCTATTTCTTTTCCTTTTTCTTCATTCCTAATACTCCTCCTTTTCATTCAACTTCCTTTCTTCCTCATTGTCTTTGTCGAATACTCTCCCCCCCCCCTCCTCCTCCTCCTCCTACTCTTCATATTCATATTCATATTTCTCCTCTTCCTCCTTCTCAAGGGAAATCTAATGGCCAGCGACTTGCACTCCTGTTTCCTACAACTCAACACACTTCGGGAAAACAGAAACCAGTCACCTGCAAAACTGAATTTGGTGTTAAACTTTTCTTCCCGTCTACTGCATATTTTATGGGACAGCACGAACTGGCCTTTTCTTTCTCCCTTTTTTTTCTGTCTGAGCTTTGAATACGTAGAGACATATATATCCCTCCCCCTCTGCCAGCTTTCTTTTACACCCCTTCCATTCTGTTTTTTTCTTTTGTGTGTATGTCCTTCTCTCCCTTTTCACAGGAGAATGCGTGTGTGTGTGTGTGTGTGTGTGTGTGTGTGTGTGTGTGTGTGTGTGTGTGTGTGTGTGTGTGTGTGTGTGTGTGTGTGTGTGTGTGTGTGAGCGTTTGTCTCCTGTTTGTCTATTCCTATTGAAAGTCAAAGAATATATCATTGATAAGCTTCATTTTCCTTTCCTTTCGATCTCTCTCTCTCTCTCTCTCTCTCTCTCTCTCTCTCTCTCTCTCTCTCTCTCTCTCTCTCTCTCTCTCTCTCTCTCTCTTCATTCTTATTAAACGTAACAAGGGCCATACTTCAATTGATCTGACATAACCTACACTAGCTTTCTTTCCTCTTCCTTCCATGACTAGTCTGGTTAGTAATATTTCAGAGTCAATGATGTAAGTGTTTTTATCTACCATTTGTCTACTCCTGCGGCTCAAGACCCAAGCAAAACAAAACGAGAAACGAGAAAAAGTCAACTCCTTCCTTTAAAAGACAACACAACCTTTGGCTTCTCTCTCTCTCTCTCTCTCTCTCTCTCTCTCTCTCTCTCTCTCTCTCTCTCTCTCTCTCTCTCTCTCTCTCTTTTAACCCTTCTCTTCCCCCTTCCCCTTGCCCTTCCCCTCCTTTCCTTTCTCTCTGTCTGTGTGAGTCGTCCCCCACCCCACAAAGCGCGCGCGCACACACACACACACACACACACACACACACACACACACACACACACACACACACACACACACACAGAGAGAGAGAGAGAGAGAGAGAAAGAGAGAGAGAGAGAGAGAGAGAGAGAAAAGAGGGGAAGGGCAGATGACCATGATAACACCCGCTTGTGTACATAATACACTTGAGGCATGCTATCAGGACATGTAACACCTCATTATCTATCTCTTTATCCGATGCCGCTACGCCGGGACGCGAAAACCTGCCACACAACGTACACTACTGTTTCCGCCCACCATACGCCCGTTTGCCCTACCGCCTCCTTG
>NC_059269.1:8643628-8696128 GCF_017591435.1 Portunus trituberculatus | reverse complement strand
GCGCACACACACACACACACACACACACACACACACACACACACACACACACGACCACTTAACCACTACCAATTAGAAAATAAACCAAAATAAGTGAAACCCAAAGAAACTCAAGCAAAGTAGGAACATTTTAGTCACGTGAATATGGCGAGGCTTTCTGAGGCACGCCACGCTGCCACGGTGGGATTGACAGGCAGGAAGAGTGAAAGGTATATACGCAGTCTTCGCCGAGGAAGGCAGGCAAGACTGATCAAAGGACCGAGGAGAGACAAGACACAGCAGCAGCAAAGAGAAGTAACAGAAGACAAGGTTGGTGTTGGCAGTTCGTCAATGGCAAAGGAATAAATGGGCAGATAGTGGTAGGAAGAGAAATTAAGTTTAAAGAATTGGAGAGAGAGAGAGAGAGAGAGAGAGAGAGAGAGAGAGAGAGAGAGAGAGAGAGAAGAGAGAGAGAGAGAGAGAGAGAGAGAGAGAGAGAGAGAGAGAGAGAGAGAGACCTTAATAAAACACTTTTCCTTTTCCTTTCTAGTTTTTTTCTTTTCCATTGAAAGTCAGCCTTTGATTTTACAAAACTGAGACACAATTCGCTGATTATGGATTAAAGAACAGCCGGACAAAAGTCACCGCACTCATCGGAACCCACAAAGCACTGCACCTGGCTGGCTGACTGGCTGGCTGGTTGGCTAGTTGGCTGTCTGGTTGACTGGCTAGATAAGCGACACATGTATAGATGGCTATTCACGCATTTCCAGGACCTTGTAGTGGCGCTGCAACTCGAGAAACAATGGCAGACTTGCGCATCCTTATAATATCATTACAGTTCCCTCTGTACCGATGCACCTCAGTCTGAAGATCAGCGGAGAATGAATGATGGAGAGGTTATAATAATTGTGGTGGTAATGCAAAGTTTGGGAGTTGTAGAGGAAGATGTGATGACTTGTTTTAGTAAAGGAAAGAATTGGTTTTTGAATATGGTAGTGGGTGGATACACTGTACTCGGCAGTTAAGACTAAGTACGAGTAGTAAGTTAACCTCAAGCACGTTCCTTAACCCTTTCAATACCGGGGAACATTTTTACATTGAGATCTGTGTGCGATTAGACCATTTTATTGACAATAGAAAGCATCTATGGAGGTCAGAGGATTAATGGCAACAGTCTTCACTATTTTAATCCCATACATGAATTTCTGAAGCTGTATAAAATCACCAAATAGTAAGCAGAATGAATACGCCATGGTACTGAAGGAATTAACACTGTCTTCCTCCTCTTCCTTGTCTCCTCGATACCTTCAGGAAAACCACTCCAACCTTCCTCCTTCCTCCCTCCTCCCTTCTCATCCTGCGCTCAGTCAAGCGTTCACAATAGAGCGTTCAAACTTCTGAAACTGATCTTATACAGTGTGTGTGTGTGTGTGTGTGTGTGTGTGTGTGTGTGTGTGTGTGTGTGTGTGTGTGTGTGTGTGTGTGCATTTTGGACACTGTTATGCTTACTAGAAATTCATTATTTGTTTCTGCTTTTCCAGAGAGAGAGAGAGAGAGAAAGAGAAAGAAAGAAAGAAAACGTTCAGCTGGTCACATGGATAGATTTATATACTACCTTGTATGTAATAAATTGATCAATAATAATAATAACAATAATAACAATAATAATTATGATAACGATAATCATAATAATAATAATAATAATAATAATAATAATAATAATAATAGGAATACTAATTATATTATTATTATTATATCAATAGTGATAACAAGAATAATGACAATAATACTAATAATAACAACAATACTGATAATAATAACAATCTCTCTCTCTCTCTCTCTCTCTCTCTCTCTCTCTCTCTCTCAGTAGACGCCAATTACAGCAGGCGCTCCGCGGGGACACAGCTTTCCTTCACACTTTATGTTGCCGATATCGATGTTGCTTTCCATTTCACGGGAGGCTCCAGCAATGACACACACACACACACACACACACACACACACACACACACACACACACACACACACATCATCTCTCTCTCTCTCTCTCTCTCTCTCTCTCTCTCTCTCTCTCTCTCTCTCTCTCTATCTATCTATCTATCTATCTATCTATCTGTCTGTCTGTCTGTCTGTTTATCTAACTATCTCTATCCCTGTACACGATTTCCTGTTTGTCCGTAGTTGTAAGAAATTTGAAGAAAGAAAAGGAAAGAGAGGCAGATTAACGCTTGCTTTTAAAAACGAAATACACAAAGGATATATGTTTAGAATTTCCTGAATCAATGCAACCGTCTCATATCAGGAATTTCTTTTTCTATTTTTTTCTACTTTTTTTTATTTATCCATTTATTTTTTATTTACTTATCTATTTATTCTATTTATTTATTTTTATTTTATTTATTTTTTATTTTTTTTTTTTTGCGAGGATCACAGACATACGGAGTTCTACTGGATTAAAGATCAATGCAACGATGTAATATACTGAAATCATCATCTTTTTTTCGAGGACCACAAATGACACTGATTGTCAAAGAACTGCTACTCACCCAAGGCACTGTTGGTTCACCACGTTTCTCTTATCATGTAAAAAAAAAAAAAACACACAAAAAAAAAAGTTCACTGCAAACAAATACACAAAGAAGAGCGACAATAATAGACAATCCCTAGTCCATTAGTTGAACAGCTCTATCACTATTCTCTTTTTCATGCGGAACGTGACGCGATCTTTTCCGGTTTTCGTGGCTGAAGACCTCACTTCATTTCCTGTCAAAACAACAGATAAAGCGACAGGTAACGAAGCATGATCTATTCCTTTATCCAACCCTCTGGTCACCAGCGAGCGCTGCGTCATAAAGGTGGTGACATTGAAGAGGAAGGGAGTAACAGCAAAGTTACTCTCTTTAGTTGAACCTTTCTTCTCTAATGCTAATTTATCTAATAGAAGTGAGATGGAGGGACAAGTAGCTATATTAGGCCCTACATAGATGCCTCATCTTTTTTCCTGTCTCCGCCTTTCAATTCAATCATCCTTAGGAATGTGAACGATGGAGCTCCAACAAGGAATTAATCGTATCATGTTTACGTACAAGTTCATAGATCGTTACGTAGTCAAATCTCAGGAGTAGTCAACAAAAGCCACCTAACTAACTCCATCAAATAACACAATGATCACACATCTGCCTTACGTTTGTGTTCGGTAGAGAAAAAAAAGGTACACACACACACACACACACACACACACACACACACACACACACACACACACACACACACACACACACACACACACACACACACAAACACACACACACACATAGCGAAGTGTAGTGGTTAGCACGCTCGGCTCCCAACCGAAAAGGCCCGAGTTTGAGTCCCGGAAAGAGGCGAGGCAAATGGGCAAGCTTCTACATGTGTGGTCCCTGTTCACCTAACAGCAAGTAGGTACGGGATGTAACTCGAGGGGTTGTGGCCTCGCTTTCCCGGTGTGTGGAGTGTGTTGTGGTCTCAGTCCTACGCGAAGATCGGTCTATGAGTTCTGAGCTGGCTCTGTAATGGGGAAGGCTGGCTAGGGAAATAGCATACGTCCGTAGTGAATTACACACACACACACACACACACACACACACACACACACACACACACACACACACACACATCAGAACAAAACAATTAGCGAATTATCAGCAGTTGTTTCAAAATACCACTGAGTCGATTCACATTAAAACAAAATCTCGAAAGAGGAAAGTAGCACAGTAGAAGGTTGTAAGAATGGTGTGTCGTAAAGACAGGTAACCTTATAGAAGTGGGCCTAGTCAGACCAACAAGGTATCGTTAGAAAACATAAGACATAAGATGAAACGTTATAACAATTGTGTGACGTGACCAAATGTAACAATTGTTCAACTTACCAGACTGGTGGCTTCGTAACTTCTTGTGGTAGTTAATCTTTTTCGTTACTGTTGCTTTTGTTGCTGCTGTTGTTGTTATTGTTGTTGTTCTTACTTCAGTAAATGTTTTAGTTTTTTTCTCCTTCAAATTCTGCTTTCCATTGCTGTTCCCACACGCTTTCACGAAATTATACACACATGCACGCACGCACGCACTCTGGTGGACGAGACGTAACACAGCTCCTACACATACAACTTCCGTGTTTAAGACATGTTGACTTCACAGCATGTGCCCCCAGACACAGGGCCACACACACACACACACACACACACACACACACACTCACACAAACATACTCCACCACATCTTAGTTAAATGACATAACACACGTTTAGTCCTTATTTGTCCTGTGTGGTTCTGCTATGACACGTGTGGGCTTTATACAGTTATTAAGAGTCCACCTCACCTAAACACTGTAATGATCACGCTTCCTTCTTTCCTTCTCCCTCAACAGGTGTCAAACTCCCTTTCAGTTAACTATCGTCGTGTCAAGAAATAAAACCGAATTCCCCTTTTCCTTTGCGTTCACTAACACTCGAAAAGCCAAAAAAGGTCCTTGTTTGTATAAAATTCAGAGTTGTAGCAGACGCGATCAACGTGGGATAGGAGAGACGCCCGTGCGTACACACCCTCCGACGGCTGGTGATGCACTGAGTCGGAGTGGTGTTTTTACTGTTTGAGCTGGGTCGAGCTGACTCCGAACAGTGAACATCAGCCAGCGGCGCATATCCTGCCATCTCTTGCTGCCGCTAACATCACTGTCGCTTCCAGCACCATCATCCCGTGGTTATCACATCATTCCCTTGCAATAAGATACCATGGGCACTGTGTGACTGACTACAACACGGATCATGATCAAAAGCGTCACGTCTTATCAACTCTTCTCTAACTGTGTTCAGCTTCTTCCCCATCGCCACAATGTTGCATCTTTTGCTATCACACACACACGCACATGATGAGCATAACGTATCACAGTCGAGATGAGGTGATCCCAAACTATTATTATGCCGGTAATCCTACACAAAGCATAGGTAATGCACATACACACACACACACACACTAATAATAATAATAATAACAGCAACAACAACAATGATAATAACCTCTCTATCTATATGTGTATTTACTAGGACAGCAGCAATACCACATAGGAAAGCCCAGACAAAACAATACACTTAAGACGGGTTCACACTTGCCAATTTGCGACTGAAATTTTACGTAGGTAGAGTTTTCGACTCAAAATCGGTGCCTAGCGACTGCAGAAAGCAGTCGCAAAACATGACCAACATGTTGGTCTTGTCAATCGATTTGCGACTTAATTTATGTCGTGACGTCACAGAGTAAGCTTTGAAAATGTGGTCTCTAGACATAGAGAAAATGTTAGAGTTGGTAAGGGAATAAAGAACACATCTGGGACACCAGAAATTAATTATACAGTAAAAAGGAAAAAATCTTGCGCAGATTGTCGTTTGACGAAATAGCTGCCACTCTACAAGAACAGTTTCCCACAATGCAGCGTGTTGTTGGAGGTGAGGATTGAAGACTTGTCAGGATTTAATTTGAAATATATATATATATATATATATATATATATATATATATATATATATATATATATATATATATATATATATATATTGTAACGCAATAGTGCATAATCTTATGGTTAACAATTTTTTTTTATGAAAAATGTATATATATATATATATATATATATATATATATATATATATATATATATATATATATATATATATATATATATATATATATATATATATGGGTCTCAACTGCTACGTGCTGTCAAGACCAAGCAAATTTCAGAAACGAGTCTAATCTGAAATACTCATATAGTCTACAACATGGAGAAATTACAATAAAGCGGATAGGTGATTGTAAGTCCAACTTTCAAACTAGAACTGATCACAGAATCGACAAAATCAAGAGGACATTTACAATAGCAACATACGCTAAAAAAAAAAAAAAAAAAAAAACATTGCTGCAGCGAAAGAAGCCATCACCATCAGAAGAGCGGGTGCTGCATACGTAGACTCGTTGCTTAGGCCTTAGTGCCCCGAGCTGGTGGGGGTCCCGAAGGACGGCTGATATTGTATATGAACCAGGACCACCATGTCAGACACTGTGTCGCTCCTGTCACTTATCATTTATTTGGTGTTTAATCTTTAATAAAATATCTATTTACGGATCCGTTGTCCTGAACTTCATTCACCATCATTCCGGGCCGGGGGGCCCCATGGTCCTTCTTGCCTAGAAAAACCCTTGTGCATGCGTTCTCATCGACACAAAGGACTATCTAAGCAAGATCGACATCCTCAGCGACACTAACCAAGTTTACAAAATTCTCAAGAAACCCAACAGATACCCTCAAGAAAAAAGCTCAACAAACTCATAGCGAAAAATGATTCTATTTGCAACGTTAAGTTCGAAAAACTCACAGGTGAATATTAGATGGATACTGTAATGGCAACATTAAGACTCACAAGCCAGGCAACAAATTGAGACCTATAATGTCTCAAATCTCAACACCTACCTACAACATCGCTAAGAGATTATGCGCCCTCCTTACACCATACATCCGTACAATCTACTGCCTGCAGTCAGCAACGGACTTCATCGACATTCTCAAGAACAACAACGCCGAAGGAAAAGTTGCTTCACTAGACTATGGAATCGTTGTTTACAAATGTTCCAGTGGATTAGACAATGGACTACGTCATCGATCATGTGTACAACAACAACTCAACACTTACGCTCTCCACCCCAGAAGCCATACTGTAAGAACTACTGGAATACTGTACAAAAGAAGCACTGTTCATCTGCCCCCGGGGAAATAAATACCGCCAAGTAAACGGAGTGGCCATGGGATCTCCTCTTGGTGTTCTCTTGACAACTTTTTCATGGGCTGCATCGAGGAGGAAGTTTTCAAAACAAGAGAAAAACAAAATATGTACTGTCGGTACATTAATGATATTTTCATCAAGACAAAGGACGCATCCGAAGCTGAACGCCTTAGACTCCACCTCCAAGATACCTCCAGACTGAAATTCACTTAATTTCACTATGGAAAACAGCGAAGATGAGCCATTCCTTTTCTGAACGCCCTCATCCAACCCAGGATTTTGCTTAAACGAACAAAGCGAGTGCCCCACGAAGTACAAGGATGTTACCATCAGCGTCTACATCAGAAGAGTGTTCACTCACTGCAGCACGTGGAGGATAGTACAGTACATCAAGAAATAGATCACTCCACCTAACTCCGAATAAACAACGGCTTCAGCGAAGATATATATATATATATATATATATATATATATATATATATATATATATATATATATATATATATATATATATATATAAACTTATTAAGATTCTATTAAGTTGGGATTATTGGATCATTTCAATTCACAAAAAAATGTATTTTATTATAAAAGTATTGATTAGGAACCATGTATCTTAATTTGACTAAAAATTGAGCTATAGGAAAATTAAGCATTTTGTCAGACTCTTTGACAATGAAGAATCAATGGAACAGTAAAAAGAAAAAGAAAGAAAAGAAAAACAGAAATTATCGATGACAGAAAAAGTTCTAGTATGACACCACCTTTAGATAATTTTACCAAGCTTGAGCTATTATTTCCCATTATCCTGATTACTGACCCTGATAATTTGGCTTCTGTCACTATGTCCTCTATAGCTACCACACAAAGATCTCCATTAGATCCAAACACTTATTTTTGACCTCATTTTATCTCTAACTTTTTCATGGTTGTACAGTATCCATTTCATTCTTGTAGTGTATATTGTTATGAGATCTATTTTCATAAAGAAAATACAGGAATCATCTCCGTTTCTTAGAATTCCCACACATTGACACTCCCTCCATCCTGAGCTGCCCTTATATGCTGTCGGTGTGTCTCCACCTGTCATTCCCTGCAGTGAACACATGTACTCGTATATTGTTTGGTGCTTTACCCTTTCAGAAGAATGCTTTTGCTTAAGTCCTCTGTAGCTATATCTTGTATTTTTAGTCTTCCAGAATCCCTTATGTGTGTGTGTCATTTGCAGAATTTGGTAGTTAGTCTCTTTTTTTTCCATCTACATGCTACCCTTTTTTATATTCTCCTGTGATCTTATTTTTGATACAGTAGACAGTTTGAACGAAGAGCATTTCCTTTTCATCCTGAACAAGTCAGCCAGCCAGTTGAGCCAGTCAGTCAATATCAACTTTTCATTTCTTTTTATTATGTTAGGACCTATAGCACCTGTAGGCATACTTGAAGAGTATATGTGGGAAGCGCTGTTCAGCTTCCACCCATTAGTGGCACAGGCAATTTTATTCATAGTTGTACCCATGTTAGGCCCCATATCACCACCTAAACACATCTTTGGTGTAACCACCTAGAACCTGGTATCATAGTGACATGCAGGTAACTTTAAACCACTCGACAAATGGCATAGCTTCAAAGCGATATGTAGTGGGATTCGAACCTACACGTGGATGTTTGCCTGATCCCACACTCACCACCTTATCCACTACGCCACTGCCAGCCAGTCATGCACTCAGCTAATAACTTAGTCAGAGAAGTATCAGGTTCCTCAGCATCTGAACAACAGGTTCCTGTATTGTGTAATGCTAGGTAAGACAAGTCATCTATATTCGAATGATTTTTTTTTATTATACTGTACATGGCCTGTTTGAACTTTTCAAAACGTTTACATTATCAACACCAGCATTATTTTCAAACACTTTCCTCCACAGGACTTTGTTAATAAGCAAGTATTCTCAACATATTTAAGAAATCCTACAATATAACCTATTCAGTGCTTATATATAAGGCATGAGAAAAAAAGATTACAGATAACAAAACACTTCCACATATATACAGCTGCCTGTACTTATCCTCACTGAGTACAGTGACTAATAGATTTTTTTTTTTCCTAAGACATGACATGTTTGTTTACATCACACAATATTTGGGTATATTCAAGAGGTTGATTTTCTCCATGAACCTCAACAAATAGATGCAAACAAGACACATTTCCGTCACTTCTAACAAAACCCACCATACATAATTGCACCTGGCACACTATCAAATCTTTCTGAGTAGTATCCCTAACAGCTTTCAATGTAATTTTGACCTGGTATCTGGATTGAATCAACTCAAAAATTTCTCCACTCATTTCCAGAAAGTAAGGCTGATAATTATGCTATATTTTTTCTTTCTGTAATTAGTACAAATTTGCTTAATTAAGAAGTCAGCTATTGTTTGAGTTTATCTAAACTAACTTTACAAAATGCATTTTATCTAAACTTGTTTTCTTTTAAGATACTAAGAAATTAACACCCTTTGAATGATGTGATGAAAATATTGTGCTTCACATAACAAAAAGTTTGATTACCAATATTTGGAATTAATCAGTGAATAGGTTGTTATAAATCAAACACTGAATTATCTATAGGTCCTTCTGTATGTTAGTTGAATAAAAAAAATTTGAGACAAGGACATAGTCTGACCAAATTCATGGATGACTAATTTCAAAAGAGAGAGAGAGAGAGAGAGAGAGAGAGAGAGAGAGAGAGAGAGAGAGAGAGAGAGAGAGAGAGAGAGAGAGAGAGAGAGAGAGAGAGAGAGAGAGAGAGAGAGAGAGAGAGAGAGAGAGAGTGTGTGTGAGAAAATTCACACCAAAAGTGACTCTAGCATAAATGTGTTAGCAGTAGCTTGGATGTATTAATCTTTCGTGATATATTCATTCTCACTTGAGTTCATCTCCACAGCCTTCCACTCCATATATTCTAAAATGAAAGGGCAATACTTAAAAGCACAATGGGAGTGTAAAGCAATTTTTCTTAAAAGTTTACACATCATTACTGCAGCACGGTGCAGTGGTTCAATTGTTCACAGATGTCATTTATAATACAGATGTCCACTGCTCAAATTGTGAAACATTCTTTGAATTGCAATATTTACAATAAAAATTTATACAAAACCATGCACATGTGACAATAACTATGTATATTTCATCAATATGTGTATGTAGTGATCACTTCATATTTGTATTACCATTCTTTCAATTTGCTCTAGCTACTCATTTCATTCACTGCCATTACAATGAACTGAAATAGTAATAAAGTAATAAAATGGGACCAGTCTTGATACTGATGACTTTACTGATGAATGCAGTGAATCATTATCATGGCAGCAAATACACACACACCTGAATTCCAAGTAGTGCAGCTTTACATTGGGTGACCATGCTTGCAACGCTTCATACTCATAGTTAATGGAGAGAAATGCTGGTAATGTTGGTGATGGAGGAATTTCCTCATGATACAATAAATCAATAATAATAATGCATTGTTGTTTCCTGCCAATATCACAATCTCAAGCATTAAGGGAGGTTCACACTTGGCAATTTGCAGCTAAAATTGCTGGACACCACAAGCTGGCAATGAGCCCTCCTAGCTAGAGTACATTCACACAGGCATCTGAGAAGTAGCAGCAAGCTGGTGGAAAATTAATGTAAACAAACAGTGATTCAATGAGATGTCTTCCTGCAGCAACAGTATCAAACCAGCAAGTGCATTTCTTTCAGTGTACTGGAAACTTAACACTGAATTGATGGCGATTGTCCATGTAAGTGTGTGCCTCTTTGAGGCAAGTTGATCATTTACGTAGGAAGCATTTTTTTCTGCCTGTACTTTCAAATCACTCCCTGTGGTCTTGCTGGTGTGGCTGACAATTCCAGCCACTGCAATTGCCAAGTGTGAACCCACTTTAAAGATGGTTCCACATAATAACAATAATGTTTTGTTATTTTCTATCAACATTACAACAAAGTTTCCTCAAAATAAAAACTCACAATAAATGAAACAGCTACACTGGTGTGAGTGGCAGAATGGACACACCAGTTCAGTGATGCACCAAACCCATCCACTACTCAAGACATGTCTCAGATATACATGCATCACTATCTAGTACAATTAGTATCCAATAAACCATATGAAAATTTAACTAAGGCCAAATTATAAAGTCTAAGTAAATTAAAGTTTTTCCACAGATAGAAACATAATTAACTCTGAATTAGCACACAATGGATCTAATATATAAGTAAATGGCCTGATACCAACTGGTGATAATCACTGCTCCTGACCAATGTATTTTGTAAACAATAGTACAAAAATTGACTTATTGGTCAAATTTAATCCATAAACAAAGTTGGAGAATAATAGCAACTAAAAGTAACATTGACTCAGACTCTATCCTCCCATCTGATGTCCCACCAGACAGCCACAATGCCTGTCAATACCACACTACTTCAAGAACGCAAGGTGTGCTCATTGCAACTACTGGTCACACATATATCATACTTTCCTCAGGAGAACAGTCTTTGAAGATCTTGATTTCTTATAATGAACCAAAATTTCATTCAATGTAAAATGAGACATTTTACTTCTCAGTTAATTTTGGATTGTATTCATATTTCATGGAAAATGCTGTTTAGGTTCATGGTAAATATTCAATAAATGTTAACTTATTAAACATTTCAAGCAAGGATTCCACATGTTTAGATAGATAAAAGTACGTCACACCACACTTTTTTTGGAAGTTAAAGTTCTAAGGCTTACTTGCTGTGGCCCCAAATAACAACACCAAGGTGGCTGCTCACCACATGTTTATGGGAACTTTAGATCACCAGCCACCTCTCAAGCTCACACACTCAGTAGGGCACAGCATAGCTGAATCTCAATTCTATGGTCACTGTAAACTCCAACATGAACAAATCTCAATCTGAAAATGTAAAAATACTTGTACTGAGTACTGCCGTTCAAATCTCCATTATAAACATTATTATCTTGCTTTAGTCCTTTAGTACCTAGTATATCTTTGTAACGTTACAATGCGTCACCTTTCATGGGAATATCACACAAGTAAACTTGCTCCAAAGCTGCAGTATAATGTGATGATTAAATATCTAGATTTTACAGCACATTTACAGTCAGAGAAAAATTAAAGTGGTGTTATCACAAGTAATAAGGTAACTCAATGCACTAACTTCAAAAGAATTTACAGCTTGAAATGGGAAAAAAAGTTTAGTTTTTTCTTTGAATTACATAATGAAGAAGCCCTACATCCTTGCTTCATATTTCTTAATACAGGAGAGAAAAAAAAAAAAAAAAAAAAAAATTGCTAATTTGAAAAGGAAACATTGGTTTTGTTTTTGAGATGTACATAAATTTTTCCTTTGACATTAATAATTCAGTCAAGTAGTTACATGGTAAATAGAGCATTACACTAACTCAATATTCTAACTGTCACCAATATTCATCTCTTACACTGCTACAGAAATATCACAAGGATACCAGCAGAGTGTGTGGGATGATTTATGCCACATAGTTGTAGGTGTTAGGGTTGTCCTTATCTCTCTCCATGTAGTCTCGGTCAATGAGGGATTCTATTCTCTTTTTCAGATCTGCAGGCTGGAAAAGATAATCATCATTGTTAACAATTCACATTACAATAAAAAAAATAAATAAATAAATAAAAAAATAAATAAAAAAAAGCTTTCACCCAGACAGTAGATTCAGAAGCTCTAAGCTGCAACGAAACATTAAAACACTAGGCTTTCCTTTTATCTTCATGAATTAATGTGAAAAATTTCATGGAAAAAAGTCTTCTCATCAATATAAATTTTCCTATTTTGGTGGATTCATTCAACATACAGGACCTGCAAGCACAAGCATTCAACATAACCAACACTGCATCAAGAATAAACATAACTTACCTTAACTGGAAACTTCAACTGATTGAACAGTTCTGTGATTAACAGATTGTGAGGCAAGACTTTCCTCATCTTCATGATCCTAACAATTGCAGCGTCAATTTGATACTGACGGTCCTGGAACACCCTTTCTTCAGTTTGTTGCTGCTCTTCACTCTGAAGTTGAATTTTTCTAAATAATTTTCACACCACAAAAGATCATTGTTGGTCTACACAAAAAGGTCAAAGACTCTCCTGTGTTATAACTAAATACAAGAAAACAATACAATAGCTATGTTCTGTGGATAAATGTGATGCAGATGCTTGAATAAAAACACATTGTCAGCACAAGATAATTGACGGATATTCATAGAGAAACAGTAGACAAAAGGGACTGTGTGATACTTGTGATGTGTTAGTAAAAATATGCATGTATGTATGAATGTATGCATATATGTATGTATGCATGCATGCATGTTAATGACAAATGAGGTCTGGCTCTGTGGTGTGTACTTACTGTTTCCTTCATCTGGATCTGGTTAATTCTGATACGGAAGAGCTGATTAGTGAATTCCTTATTGTAGTGAAACTTGTCCTCATCGTGAACATCTTTGCTTCGAGGGCTTTTCTGTAGCACCCTTGCCTTGCCACATGCCAGGGACTGAAGAGTGCGTCGCAGCTCACCATCCTGTAAGAGTGGCCAATCAAAAAATTGATTACCTTTTTGCAAAAATAACTATGACAAATATCCTGTATAAATTTACAAACCCATGGATTAATTATGGATAGGTAAGCAAGGAAAAGTAACATTTTCCTCCTAGTGAGCTACAGATGTAACCTAAACAGGTATTACCAAATACACGATCCACTGATATACCATATCTTACAATATTCATTTTTTTACTACCTTAATTCTGCTATAAGATAGGTTGTTTTGCCTTTATGATATCCTGAGTATGCACTCATTTGCTCTGACACAAGTACATTGAACCCTCATTTTTCTCATGTTTCAGTTATCATCCTTTCAGTTTTACAGTTTGTCATTGGAACCTATCTATCTTAACACAATAGTGAGAAATTCCATCATATCATGAAAATATTGGCAATTTTAATTGATGAAATACAAGGTAAATCATGATGTGGTACTAGTACTGTGTTAGGCTGCAATTAAAAATACATCACCAACATAAACTAATAATAATAATAATAATAATAATAATAATAATAATAATAATAATAATAACAATAATAATAAAAATAGCAATAATAATGGTGACTATAATAATAATCATAGCTATATCTTAAGACAGTGTGAGAACTACTGGAGAGGGTTGGCCAGAGTGGGTCAGTGGCTGGCTGAGTCACTGAGGGGTTGCATCACCTGGAGCAAGTTTCCTTATGCTACACACCACATTCATCCATACATCCATACATATGAGGTACCTGTACCTCAAAGATCAGTAAATAAAAGGTTTGAGTGGGGATGAGAAGGAGGAAGAAGGAATTGTGGTGGTGAGTGCAAGCAAGCAAGCACCAATGCACACCCACCCACCAAAAATTAGATTGTGGAGTGTGAATGGCCATGCCAGGATGTTAAACAATACGAGTCTCATGACTGACTTTGAGATTGGTCAGTTACCCCTCCCTCCCACCCTCTCTCTCTCTCTCTCTAATGTGGATTATAGCACTTAACGAATGCCTTTAGAACAAAATTTCATGTAGAACTAGGAACTCACTTTATAGAATCAAAGTATGGATGAATAATCACTGTGCCACCACACTACATATACTATTGAAGCAACAGCTCCTTCAGCCTCATGTATATAAATCACTTCTATTTATTTTCATTTTTATTTCTATTGCTTTATTCTCATGTTTATTTTATCTATTCAACGTGTTTTATTATTTTTTGCAATAATTGTATTCACATATGATACTTCATGATTTCTATGGGTTTTCAGGGATACACTTCAAGATCTCAGAACGCTCAAAATTTTTTTATTCATTCTTATGTTCCTAAACAATTATTTGCTTTTAGATTGGAATTTCAGGAACCAAATAGAATCATATACTGAGGAATACCTGTACTTCATTTTGTACAACTTCAATAGCCCTCAAGAGAAATAGACAATATGCTACTAACCTGTTTGAAAATTAATATCTCTTTCTACTTACCTCAATATTTGTGCCAGATGATATCTCTGCTAGAGAGAGAACATCAGCTTTATTGAAGAGTAACAGCACTAGAGCTTGGAAGAGGGAAACCTGCAGCTCCTTTGGCCCATGAGGAAATGCTGCTTTCAGAACACAGTGACCAAGTGTTGGTTGCCACTGAAAAGCAAACATTTATTATTGACAAGGTGGACATTACCTGTATTTAGCACTAGCATATACTATCTAAGGTAAATCACTTACAATAATTGTTACAATAGGAGAGAAAAAAAAAAAAAAAAAAAATCCACTCTCTTGACTTTTAATGGTTTATATATCAGGAAGGTTGCTGTAACACAGTACATCACATGTTCAAATCTCAACTTCTCAAATAATCAAGTGAAAAACCTATTCATACACTGTAGTGCATTTTATAACTAAAGTGACTAAAGTATGCAAAATGCTGTAAATTTACAGCATTAGAAGTAGAGAAGTTAAAATATAATTTCAACCTATTTGACAACACTTGTCAGTCTTACCTGAAGCTTTCTATTGCAGTGTTTGGCAAGATAGAACTTGGTGAATATTTGCTGATAATTCACCATTTCTGGAGGCATGTTGACTTCCATTACAGGATAGTTTGGCCAGTACCCCATGGTCAGTATATTAACATTCAACTCCATCGGTGTGCTGCTCACGTGTGAATTCTGAAAATATGTGAAAACAATACAATCAAAACACTTCCCAAACCTAATGCTTAGAGGAATAAATAAATTCCCTGTTATGTCTGAAATACACAAAGCTATGTACCCTAAATAAGTTTTGTGACATGTGCCAGTAACAAGGCGACGCTGTCCAAATCATGAAGCAAGTGTATAAATGACGAGTTGAACTGTACGTGATAAAGTTGGACAAATGACAAGTTGTGCAGTTAGCAAAGTGGATGAATGGTGGGGTTCCACTGCATCACTATTCAATACAGACACATATTACACACTATATTTATAAGATTAATGTCATAAATACTTACCTGCTTGAAGGCTAACATAATGTCTTTAGACAGTTCCATATCTTTGAACATGCCTTCCAATTTGCTAGTAAAGCCGGGCCCACATTCCTGCTTCAGTTTGCTCAGCATACTTTTTTCAGCATCAACACTAGCAGACTTTCCTACCAGTAATCTCTTGGCCAAGTCCTGAAACAATGAGGAAACAGTAATAGGTATATCATAAGATTTTAATGAACACACATATTTTACTACAGGCTTCTTTTCTGATAAGTATAAATGTCAACCACAAGCTTTCTCTTGTTGTCTCTGAAGAATATCTATAATTTATTCTACTATAAGACCAATGATCAATTAAGCAATACAGCTCTACACAACCTAAAATGATCCTCCACAATGTAAAGAGAACATCACTAACTCTCACCTTTTTGTAAAAGGCTTCAAACACATCCTTCCCGTGGATAAACCTGAACAGAACCATTATCTTGTCCAGCAGGCGCTCCAACTCATCCTCTGTTGCTTCCTTGTTTCCAGCTCTCAACTTGCTGTCCACAAATTTAGCTGCAGAAGAAAACTGTCTTTCTAACTGTACATAAGAAATAACGTTGAAAAAGAATAAATTTGAAAGGAACATGTACAAACTGCATTAAAAGCAAGGTAAACATATTTACAAAATAGTCACCTTGGACACACAATAGCACTTGAAGCAATGGCTTTTGTATTGCCTTCCAGGAAATTACTGACTACTCAACACTGAACAAAATTTATTACTATATTAAACTTTTTTCTTTTTAAAACTTAAGTAAGATAGATCTAAAGCAAAGTCTTCTGAGATACAGCATAACAATGTCTTCTTTTTTTTTCCTTACAATAAGCCTAACCTCAGTATATCATTTATTTTTTCTATGCAGACAGATACCTATTAGTTCAGCTGGCTTGTTCAATCTCTGGTTGATAAAATGTTCAAACGCTTCCTTGAGAGCAAGTACAAATTTGTCAGAGGAGCTGAAGCATTCTGAAACAATGCCATCCATCTTGTCCTTGAAGTCCAGCAGCTCTTGCACCATACCCTTGTCTTTCTCTGGGTTGATCACAATTGTCTTACCATATGACTGAAAAAGAAAAAGAAGGAATGAAGAAAGTGGCAATACCATCTTTTGTATTTTCCTCTTTCCTCTTTTTTCCCTCTAAAAGCTTCAAACCCACTCACTTATTCTTGTCTACTTTTCCTGTTATCTGAGTTGTAATTCACAGATGTAAAGTTGGAATCACTGAAAATCAATACCTTCTTAGCTTATTAATTTCTATTGGTTATTTCTATCCCTTCTTGTTTTTGTTTGTGAGATTACTCTTATCCTGTATAGATACAAAAAAACACATGAATAAATCTCTGGTATCCCTAAAAAGAATAAAGTTAGTGAAGCCTCCAAGACAGTCATCACTATTTTGAAATTCTTCAATATAATGATCAAACACTGGAATTTCCACATTATACTAGAGGCTACTAGACACAGACATAACTATGAGATATAAAGGCTATTACTAATAGTCAAGATGGGCTATCAATTTATATGTTCAATGAAATTCTCTTTCTCTTCTATAGTGATCTTTGTAACTGGGGAAGCCATCAATACACACAAAAAATGTTTCATGCACACTTACAAAAAAATTATCTTACCTTAATATACGCATTAAATTGAGTGCATAAGTCTTCAAGGCCACCCTTGATACGTGAAAAGAGGTTATACAACAAAGACAGGTCATGGCGACGGTTCTGATCTAAAAGAGAATCTAATCCCTTCTGGAGCAAGAGAGATTTATGTTCACTTAACAGCTGCTTCTCCACACAGTATATCAACTGTCGTCTGAAAAACAAGGACAAACCAGACAAGTTAATAAAAAGTCATTCACATCTCACCCATCAAGTTAACTTTTCAGCAACATCTCATTATTAATTTCATATGCCAAGGACAAAATATATATTATACATTTTGCTGCTTGTCTCGTCTACTTATCAAACAACTCTCATTATATTTCTGTGACTGGCAAGAATATCACTGACGTGAGACCAAGATTAATGAAAAAAGTTGTTGGAGTTCTGGAATAGAAGAAAATGTAAAGCAAGGCCTATTCAAAGGAATTCAAAGGAAAACCAAATAGCACCAGACCCTTTGATCCTTTCAAGGCTGTTTGTTAACTACGTCTAACTAGCTAAAGGGAAGAAGAAGAAGAAGAAGAAGAAATGAAATTTTCATAGGAAAAGATGAAAAGAAAATCTACTATGGTGAACACTTTCTATGTCTATCTAAAAAATCTAGACAAATTAATAAAGTTGGTATAAACTGCAGTTATGTGCGTAATTATTCAGACAAAAAGAGCTTTTGGGGCTTAACTTTTAAATATTACTTTTGATTTCAAAATAATTAAATAGAAGGAAGTTTATTCCAGACATTTACTATTTGATTAAAGATAAAAGCAAAAATGCTTAATAGAAGGAAGTTTATTCCACACATTTACTAAATGATTAAAGATAAAATAAAAATGCTTAATTTTGAGGGATAGGAAATGTTTTACTGTAATCTTGAATCCATTACTTCTTGTCAGGTTAAAATTATCAATGACAAAATATCTATAACATCAAGGTTGCTGTATCCTTACAAAATTTCAATTTCAATTTGGTCTCACTCTTATCCTGTGCTCTAAGCTAAATAGGTTCAGTTCTTATTTAAATGCAAAGGTTCTTCCAATGGACCCTACTAATTCATTTGGTGTCTTCACTGCTTCTGTGCAGCATTGACCTAGCTTAAGATTAGTTCACACCACAGCACCAAGATCTCATTCTTTTTCAGCACTTGATGGTGCCACATTATTCATTACATATCTCACTTGAACATAGTTGTTCCCAATATGTAAAACTTGACACTTTTTATATTGAATTTCATCTGCCATTTTTTTTGCCAAGTTCATTGGTTTATTGATGTTACACTGCAATTCGTGTTTCAATTAGATTAATGGATTCATACTGATCTTAATACATAGACAGTTGCCTGAATACTCACTTGGTAGACATATCTAGGTAATGGAGTACTCTATTGTTCTCCTCTGTCAGTCTCTTGTCTACATGCAAGAGGTACTGAGGGACATCTCTGTCTTGGGTGAGACGCTGTCCTTCACGGAGATAAAGTTGCTCAGTTGCCACCAAAAATCTGGAGTTATCATTCAATCAAGTTATTTAAAACATATCTTTTATATTTAATAAATGATAAATACAATTCCAAAACAACAAATTGTTTATAGAAACTTATTTTCATAAGAGGAAAAATGAAACCAGCCATATATCCTCCAATAATGCAAGCTAAAAGGATCAGAAATGACTGCCATGTATCAGGCTCACAGCCACCCCACTGATATATTGTTATCAAGACAAGGCCTCTACATCAAGAATCAAGGCAAACTGACAGAAAATCTCCCTTTTAGCAACCTTGTTCCATCTTGTGAACAGATGTAAAGAAGAGATACTTAGCCATCCTGTTCTGTTCCATTTAGTTGCTTTGAACAACACACAGGAAATATCTAAGCTCATACTCAATGCCATGCTGAAACACACACAGGATATATAGAGACTGGTACTCAATGCTGAGCTGAGATCACATGTTAATCCAGAATGAGAAAACTAAACCATATATAAGACTGTTACTAATCCAGTACTTATTTAATTTATACACTGACTTATGATAATTTACCTTGACTTTGCAAGACTAAACTGTCTCAATATGAATAGGTATATAATTCCACTTAGTAAGAAGAGCAGGGACATTATATACACTCAACAAAGACTACAAGTGATGATAGATACAAAGAGTATAGGAGTAAATACCTGATACGATGATCTGTGTGTGTGTGTGTGTGTGTGTGTGTGTGTGTGTGTGTGTGTGTGTGTGTGTGTGTGTGTGTGTGTGTGTGTGTGTGTGTGTGACATTTATATGTTCTGCAAAGAATCTATTTATTTCATTATAAGTTTTTTTTATTTAATAATAGTTAATAAATTACAGAGGAGACTCAATACTTGAACTTAATTCATTCCAAATGGCAGTTCGAGTATCAAAAAAGTTCAGGTCATTTGTTCTAGTCTTAGCAAAATCTGAAGTTTATAAAAATTTCAATATAATTTTTTTATATTTTGATTTGTACATACTGTAAGTGAGGGCTGGTAATCGATAGCATAAAAGAGGATGGGATAAGGGTGGGGAGGAAGAGGGAGGTTGTCCTCTGACTACAACCCTCCTGTGAATCCACTAGTGGAGGACTATGGCTCACTAACACTTGCACTTTCACTAGATTCCTTATTTTCACCAGTAATAAGCCTCTTTGGTACCATTGTAAGTTTCTAAATGAAAAATTACTGATAGAACGCAGAAGAATGTTGTTTTTCTCAAGACTGCAACAGAACTAAGGATGCGCACCGGAATCCGCTATACCAGAATACCTGCATTTTTACTTTGGTATTACTGGTAATACCGGCATCAGAACGAGACAATGGCAGCAACAGGGAGGAAGAGGCCAGAGCTTTGTTTACAACCATGTGTGCAGCCATTCGATTACCAGATATTTTCACCACTAATAAGCCTTTGGTGTTAATGTAAGTTTATAAATGAAAAACTACAGACAGAACACACGAATGTTATTCTGAAGACCCCAGCAGCACAACTGGCAGAGGGCAGTAGGGAGAGGCCACATGTGTGGACTTTCAACCGTCAGTATATTTTCTGGTATTAAATCAAACTCTTGCGTTTGAGTATTGAAGAGTTTGACTATTAAGACGTTGGAGTATTGAGTCTCTACTGTACTAAAAAAAAAAAAAAAAAAAAAAGTTCAACTTAAAGACTTACTTGTTTTCAAAGACCTTATGATACACTTGTAGAGAAGACAGCATTCTAAGGAGGGACTTGACAAGAGACCTATCAATGGTTTCTCCTGAGCGTTCCTTTTCAATCATCATCAGTAAACCATCAACACACCGATTTTCTACAACTACTTCTTCTAAGATATGCTTTCGAAACAATTCTAAGCCCATGTCCCTGAAAAACAGAACAGAAATTAACTAACCATAAGCTCTTCACCTATGAATACCAAGGATATCTAATTCAACTTTAATACTTTTTACTAACCATAAAAAAGAACTAACTCATACAGTAGTCAAATACTTCTGTTCTTTTTAACTGTGAAGGACACAAAAAGATGGAAAAAAAGATGCAATCAATAGCCATCCCCCCCAAAGGCCTGAAAGAAAATAATAAATAAAATAAATATAACAAATAAATGAAATAATAATAGCATTGGCTGATGAAGCTCTAGAAGTGTCTTGTTATTCCTTTCTTGAAACAATTTGAATTATGTAGCAAGGAAAAACACAGGAAAAGGCACACTTCTGAATACTCAACATCATCTGAAACAATCCTCAGTTCTTAAACTTACCATATTGAAGAAACCTGAGCATTTTGCAAAACATAACCTCTGTCAAGAGCTAGAAAGATGTTGCACACCATCTTCATCTGATGACAGTGGTGTGTCCAGCAGTCGTTCAACTGGCGTAAAAATGTTAGGCGATCACTGGTGGCACTTAGGAACTGATTCAGCCGTGACTTAATGTGCTGCTCTGTCAGATCTGAAATACAAGCTTTTGTTAGATTAAGGCACTTAGGAATGAATTAGGCATGAGTTAATGCATTACTCCATCAGATCAAAGTATAATTGTCTTCCCCTGCCCTTGACCAAACACTGCTAGCAGGTAAAAGCTGAGATCACTATAATAGCTGTTCCTACCTCTAAGATCAGCATAGAGCAGTGCTGGTGGACGCTGGGTAATGAGGTTATCAACATAACGGTAAAGGTCTTCTTGAGTGAGATTGTCCCGCAGCTTTCTTGACTCCTGAATGGCAACGACTGCTTCCCTTAAAAACCGCCAAGACTCGGCAATGTGATCCACAGCTGGTTGATTGTGAACTGAAAAGGGTAATAAAATATCATTAACACCATTCATCAACTGTATTCTTGTCCACCACTTTCAGAACAACACCATGGTGAAATATCCATAAGGTTCCCAAGCATCAAAGCCAGTGATGACATTTCTTTTAATTAATCAATTTATTTTGTTTAGATTTTTTTTACATAGGAGGGGCACTAGTCAAGGGTAACAAATTTACAAAAAATGGGCAAATGAGGCACTAGTCCCCAAACAGAGGCAAGAGTGGAGTAAAAAATTTACAGGATAAGTGTCTTGAAGCCTTCCTCTTCAAAAGAGTTCAAGTCCTAGGTGGAAATACAGTAGCAGGCAAAGAGTTTCAAAGTTTACTGGAGAAAGGGATGAATGACTGACAAAACTAGCAACTCTTGCATTAGCGAGGTAGCAAGGAGAACACCATAAACCATCCAAGAGGCTTTAGGTAAGGTTTAAACAAAAATTTCTGTTTTAGAGATAAATGCGGTGGCAGTAATGCCATCACGCTGAAATAAAGAAGAAAAAGAGAGTTATACAAATGAAAAGTTATCTGATTGCTGGCTGCAAAATTTTAAACTATGTCATGGTACCTACACAGCCAATGGATGTTGCTGGTGAGAAACGATCAACAGATCTTGAGAAGAATGGATAGTGAGAGAGAGCTAATAATGAAGACTCAAGCAAGTCAAATGATATTCATACGTGATGAGAAAAGGAAAGATAAGGACCTAAACTTAATAGGAAGAATCCCAGCAATGCAAGTGGCAAACAAATGGAGAAGTACATGGATGGAATAAGAAGAACAGAAGGAGGTGGAAGATGAGCTGATTGTATATTACAAATGACAAAAGGTAGAGGGGTGTGGCAATCCAGTCCCCAACTCCTGTAGGGGCACAGCACGTCAGCAAGGTACTAATTCCTTGTAGTCTCTCCAAGGGTACATCATGAAAATTTGACAAAACCCATAATTTTTGACACACTCCTGGTTCCCTGCTCGTCAGATTAATTAACTTTTACTGTATGGTGGTACTGCCTGTTAGTTTAACTAAAGTATCGGTCTGGAACTTCTCTGTCTGTTCCTCCCTAGCCCAGTTTTGGTTAGACTAAGAATAATCACTTGTAACTAATGACTCCATAGTGAGGGGCAAAATGACTAGTGCCAAAGTGACTCCATGGTGTGGCAAATTGGCATGTGGATAATATATCTGGATACCCATAAACAAATGGCAAGCCAACCAGGTAAGAGAAGTCTCTACCAGGTGAGTTAAAAAGGAACTGGCATATTATTGCAACTTTAGCTAGCCTAGTATTTCACATACAATTCATTTCATCAGTAATTCAGTACCAATGGCTAGAAATAAAAAAAAAAGAAAAAAATTGCCAGCCAGATGAATAATCAGAGAGAGAGAGAGAGAGAGAGAGAGAGAGAGAGAGAGAGAGAGAGAGAGAGAGAGAGAACGTACCTTTGAAGTTCTTGATGGCCAAAACCTTCTTCTCGGCGCCTTGTTTCTTGCCAAGCACGGAAGATTTATTCACCCCATTGGGCGCCACAGAGAAATTAGCAAGTTTTTGACTCTCCATCATGTCCGTCTGTCGGCAGATTTTCTTGTGCAGGTGAGGACAATCCGGCGAACCTGATGAGAACCTTTTCCTCTGGCCGTTTGTTACACTCTCGCTGACAAGACTCGGAGAGGACATCATAATACCAACTGCCTGGAATATTTCAAGGCCAGAATCCCCCTGTCTGGATTGCTGCAGGTTTCTGGCACACACGCAACGTTCACCCGAATCACCTGCGAGTCATTCTCTTTGTTGGGGCCGTGAAACGCATCTCTATCACGATAGAGAGCGAAAAGAACGAAGGAGACCACCAATCCACCAGTGCACAGCGGCGTTAGTCTGAGTCTCCCGAACTGACTTGTTTCAACCTCTCTTCATGACTTAACTTCTATAGTTCACGCTTTCACAAAGTCAGACTGGTTCTAATTAGACTAAAATTATTTTTAAAATTTAATAAGGTTTATTTCTGAATAATTAATGTTGAGGTAAATTGTAACGTGATCATGAAACAAGTACAAAATATGTTAATCACATATCATTGGTTACATAGAATCGGACAGAAGCAGACGTTCTCAGACCCCAAAAATATGTTGATTTCATAACATTCTCATCAATCTAACGAATCCTTTGATTTTCTAGTATAAAAATATATATAATTCTAGAAAACAATGAGCATGCCCCACGAAATTCGGTGTTTTCATGGTGCATAAGTGGATGGCATAGATGCACGAGCTGGTTGGGGAGGGGGAGGCAAGGTGGCTTGGATAGGATTAGACAGGCTCGGGACACGCTGCTCACATTTAGGTAGCATTAGATTCTTTTCTTCTCTTGAACCCGAACCCATCAATAGCAAAAATTATTGTATATTTTAGACGCATATGACGGTCAAGGTCCACAAGTTGGCGTTTACAAGGCACACAAAGATCAGACACTCAACATTTCTAAACAACCGACTTGAGCTGAGGGACGAGGCTGTCGTGCGTGGCCTGCTGATTCTGACAGTAGTAAGTTCTATATAGTGTGGTGACAGTGACAGCATTAAGAACTAGGTTTATCCTCTGCTGATCCTGACATCAGTAATGCTTCCTTACCATGATGAGGGTTTTGTCCCTCATCAGTATCATTTGCATCTTGCATCCATAAATCAAGCAAAAGGACTAACAAATATTTTAGGAATTAATGTCTCATTAGGATGCAAGTCATTTCACAATCCAAATAGCTACAAATACTAACAAAAAAAATAAAACAATTCACTGCAGGAAATGTTTACCAAATGACCAAACAACATTTCAACTACCAGCTGTTACGTTGGTAAACTTTGCTGGTTAACTCGCCTGGTAGGGCATTACCACCCAGAAGCTCCATACCAATATTCCAGTCAGACAGACAGGCAACATGTATATAGGTAGAATTCAGTCACTGGTGGTGATTGAAGTTTTTAGAAAATCTGCCATTGTAAACTCATTCTTGTCTTCCTCAGGAATCATAAACTCTGTTAGAAAGATCAAAGAAGAAAAGATGCTGTCTGGTGGGCATGGAGAGGTCAACCCTAACTCCTCTTGGCATAGCAGTCGAGGGGCATGGATTTCCTATCTGGCTGGCGTGTTGGCACTGCACCTCTTTCTTCTCTCCATCCCAGTCCTATCTATACCTACTGCCTGGACACTCACCAATGTCATCCATAATCTGGTTAGCTGAGTTCTTACCTGTATTTTAACACTCGAGTTAACCACATTTGGGTTAATCGCAGGGGTCAGCACCGCCGGAGTGCAATGGTGGGCCTCGCCCTGGGAGAACTGCCTTCATGGTGTCTCCTGTGCTACATCTTTGAAAGTTGATTTGTTATATGTGTCTTTAATCCCCATTTAGCCTGCAAGCAGTTTCATTACTGCCAGCCAAACAGTAGATAGTTCAATAATGCATTGTATTTGCTTATATTGCAACACTATACAGTTTAAGAGTTACAACTGGCATCAATTGCTTGTTTTATAGTGGCACCTTAGACACACTCATCAGTCAGGACGACCCTGAATTCACCACCCATAATTCATAAGTAACCAGACAGTCTCCAGAAATAAAAATACCTTGCCCTAATTTTAACTCTTCACTTCTTGCACCACATGTAACCACTATATTATTATATCCAAGTAGCCAATCATAAGCACAGTTATGCTAAATCTTAATCATAATACACAATCCAATCCATATACACCTTGGATAGTAACTTTCAGACCTGGTCCACAAATCACACAGACATCCAGAAGTCCACTCACCACCATAGTGTAGAATGTTCAGATGTGGGGTTGGTTGGACCCTTGCCACATATGATATCCATAATGACACCATAGCCATACTTGTGAGTGCTTCATCACCATACCATTCATTCCTCTCTCTTTCCCGCTACATACTGCCTTGAAACTATGCCATTTATTGAGTGGTTTAAAGATACGAACATGTCACCATGATACCCAGGTTCTAGGTGGTTACACCAAAGATGCACTTGAGTGGTGGTATGGGTTTAATATGGGTATCACTATAAATAAAATTGCCTGTGCCATTAATGGGTGGAAGCTTAACAGCACTTCTCACATGTGAACTCTTCAAGTATGCCTACAGGCGCTATAGGCCACGTAACGGGAAAAAAAAATAAAACACTCATGCTCTCAAATTCAGACTGCATATACCAGAGAAATTCTGATATTAAGGTCAGCCTCATAAGTACTGACAATAGTGATGCATCACAAGTTAATTAATGAATTTATTGTTTTGCAGGCAAACTATCTGTTCCTTCACCAGATAAAAGGAACACCTTGGCAGTTGCTGGACCAAGGAAAGGCTCGGCGGATGACAGCTTGGGAACAAATTGACTATGGACAGCAGTTTACAACAACACGCAAATTTATCACCATAATACCCATTGTTTTGTAAGTATAGCATTGTTTTTCTTTTTATGCAAGAGATGAAGCTGGACAAGGGAAACAAAAAATAAAAAAAGAGCTAGCCAAGTCTGGAACAAATGTCTTGAAATCTCTTAAAAGAAGTTAAGTTGTAGAGAGATGGAAATACAGAAGCAGGCAGAGATTCCAGAGTTTACCATAGAAAGATATGAATGATTGAGAGTACTAATTAACTCTTGTATTAGGGAGGTGGACAGAATAGGGGTGAGAGGCATGCCATTAGCAAGATCAAAAGAGTAGTTAGCATGAAAATGACGATAAAAGATAGTAAGAGATGCAACATTCCAGCAGTGAGAAAGAGGCTGAAAACATTCAGTCAGAGGAGGGGAGTTGATTAGACAAAAAGCTTTTGATTCCACCCTATCTAGCAAAACTGAGTGGAACCCCCTTCCAACCATGTGAAGAGTACTTCATACAAGGATGGATAAGCTCCTTGTACAGAGTTGTTTGAGGAGCAAGAAAACTGGTGGAGATGCCTCAGAACACTTAACTTCATTTATAGTTGTAGGATTGATCTTTGGGTAGAAAGCATTGATTTTCCTTTAAAAAAAAAAAAAAAAATATATATATATATATATATATATATATATATATATATATATATATATATATATATATATATATATATATATAATGTGTGTGTGTGTGTGTGTGTGTTAGAAAGGAGGAAATACAGAAGTAGGCAGGAAATTCCAGAGATTACTAGAACTTTCCATAGCTGACTGGTACCCATTTTAAAGTTGGATGAACCTCAAGTCAGATAATTGCTTAAAAAATTGTGTCTGTAACAGGAATTTGAACATGGAATATCTTCCATTGCAGTCAGAGACACTACTACCTGTGCTGCCATGCTACTTTTAGCTCCTTCTCCTTCATAACATTCAAGTTACTAGTAATATTGGGTCTCAAAATAATATAAGTAATTGAAGTGGGTGCATTAGGTCATACCACATGGATTTGTTGTATTCATTACTTACAACCAATTGGAGGAAACTCTCATCAATCACCTACAACCTTTAATGAAGGATCAGGAAGGTTTCAATTACTGAAGGGAATTTTCCCTCCAAGGCATTAACTTTTTGGGCAGGAAAAATACATCTTAGATGAGTACTGTACATACAGTAATATCAAACATTTTTCACAGGTTCCTCCTCACCAGTTTCTACACAAAATATGACTTCAATCACTTTGCTGTCAACTTTGCAACGCTGCTACTTGTGCTGATTCCCAAGCTTCCTCAGTTCCATATGGTTCGCTTATTTGGAATCAATAAATACTGATTCGTTCCACTCTGAGCAGATAGAGGCAAGCAGAAAGTTTCTCTTGTGCAGAGAAGATGTGGTGGCTATGCTATTTATCCCCTCTTATAAGCTACAGGATGAATTTTAGCACAAGATTTTTGCAAAAACAAGGGAGGCTGGACTCCAGATATACATATGCTACATTCCAAAAGATTCAGGACTAATGCCAGTATTTCTGGCATTCATAGTATGTTTGTAATTACAGAAAAATTGAAATTATATTTATGTATCTATTCACTGAGGAAATCTCAAAATATAAAATCAGTAAGATTTCCTTGAATGTATCAGCTGACATAGTCTCTCTTGACCTTTCACACACAAGTTTTGTAATATATACTGCACCTTCTCCTGTTTGTGTTTCTTGTATTACATCTTGTTGTGCACATCTACATTTCTTTCCCATGTTTCAACCTTTCTTTACACTTCCATGTGTCCTTTGGTAAGTGCTAGCCTACAATGTTTTTACAAAAATGGCCAGAAGTCAATGACCTTACTGGAAGGTATTTCTTGAGGTGGTTAAGCAGTGCCATTTGGGTTGTAAAGTTAAGCATCTTGAAGGTACTTTCAAGCACGACAATCCCTCTAAGTCCTCCCTCATTTTTGTTGCTGCTTTCCATTCTTCTTCCTGCATTTTCTTAATTTTTCTATAATTCTTTATTGAATATTTGAGTAACTATCCAGTCTTTCACTAACCCTTCTCTCTCTCTCTCTCTCTCTCTCTCTCTCTCTCTCTCTCTCTCTCTCTCTCTCTCTCTCTCTCTCTCTCTCTCTCTCTCTCTCTCTCTCTCTCTCTCTCTCTCTCTCTCTCTCTCTCTCATATCTGCTGCTTCTGCCTTGAGATGATTTAATGAAATAGGCATATAATTTTTATTTTAATTATTAATTATACTATTTTTTTAAAGGAAGTTTAGCCTATTCAGATTGCCATCTCCAGAAGTACATAGAGGGAAAGTGTGTACTGAATTAATTACCTTGTTTAATATGTGGAATTGTTTTGATCCACACATCTTGTAATTATTCTAGGTTGAAAAATCAAATCTGGTAGTTTCTTAGTCTGTCATAGAGAGATGAAAGAATGAAACTATACTTGTAAACTCTTGAATCTGGTGGCAGTAAGAGTATCTGTCAGAGTAAATAGTGAGTGTGGTAGTGCTGTGACTGTACAAGTTGAGAAGGTGCATCTAGGGCAAGAACACACAGCTTGCAAGTTGTAAGTCAATACATTAGTGGAAATGTAACCAAGAGTAGAATGTATGAATCTGCAAGAAGTTTTTGTAAACTTGTGCAAAGCTTATGCTCAATATAATTTTGTGAACACTTTAGCATGTGACAACTGAATGGTGATATTTTGAGGGATGAGATTTTCCCAAGTTGCAAAGCCATGAAACATCAGAGAGCCACCTACTTTTGAAACATTAATGAAAGTACTTACTAATTTCTAAGTTTCAGTGAAATGTTTAGCAATATCTTAGGTGATATTTATCCCCTTCTATGTTTATGAAAGTTCCTTAAGCAATGTGGTGTTGATCTGTTATATTTAACAAACTGGAGGGAATGCCAGAAAGGTAATAAATGATAAAAACAAAGTTATAAGGTAGTTGCAATTCTACAGATGACCACCCCTTATTACATGGTACATTACGTTTATAAGGAGGAGGAGGAAGAAGAAGAAATTAACTTAGCTTTGTATTTTCTTTATTTATGTGTTTGTGTGTATATATGATTAAATTGTTATCTATATCCAGAGATTTCTCAATTTATACAAGGGCTACATTCCTGAAGGGATTGCATAATATTAAAATTGCATAAAGTGAATATGATTATTGAATTAAACTGTACACTATTCAGGGTTACACATAGGAATCAATGTAAAATAGATTAATCCATTCCTGGCAGGGTTGCGTTTGTGAGGGCACGCACCCTGTGTTCCCTGCAGCATGCATCCTTTTGTGCACCTCTCAGCTGCAGTAAACAAAGAATCATCATTGCTACAGTAATGGTGTCTAACTGACAGCATGATGACACATGCTGACCTTCCTGAAGATGTTTATCATGCATCACTAGCAGTCCTGGGAGGTGATCAGCTGTGATGACAATATGGCATCCCAAACAAACATCTCTTGGAATCTTGTGACTTGAGACTTGCCATACCAGCAAAGCATTTTGACATTGTGTTATTGTAAATAATTTACCCAATTTGAAAAAAATGACTAGGTTCTTTACCTCATGTTATTTCAAAATCACATAATCCAAATGCACATGAATTAAGAAATACCTTACTATATTATCTATGTATGAATGTGTGTGTGTGTGTGTGTGTGTGTGTGTGTGTATATATTTACCTAGTTGTATATTATAGGGTCTGAGTGGGGCTCATAGTGTTCTGTCTCCATATCTACTTTTATCCAACTTTTGCACACTTTCTTCTGTTACAATCTCTTCACTCAAGCTGTTCCAGATGTCCACCGTCCTATGTGGAAAACTAAAGTTTTAATGTTCCTCAAACATTGACTTTTCATAATCTTAGAATGTCATCCCCCTCCTTCTATCTCCCGAGAAAGAGAGAAAAAAAAAATCCCCAAAAAGAGAACCTTTATACCAGAGAGAGAGAGGTGAGGCATTCTGGCTGCCCCGCCCACCCACCACCTGCCCTCTCCACCATCCCACACACCTGACCTAGGCCAATGGCTGGGCCACACATTGCAATCTGCCTCTACTGCCTCAGCCCCTGCCCTGGCCTTGCCTCAAGCTCTCCACATGTAAGTCAGCCAAGTCTTAGTGAGTCAGACACAGAGGAGCAGGTGGAGGGACACAAGAAGGGAGAGAGAGAAAGAGAGAGAGAGAGAGAGTAGCAGTAACAGCAGCAGAAGCAGCAGGAGCAGGAGGAGGAAAATAGGAAGTTCAAGAATTTGGAGGAGGAAAAGTCAAACTTAGAGACAAGTGAAGCCAAATTCTTCTCTGAGTGTTTAAATGAAGAATATGAAGTTTTATTATTATTATTATTATTATTATTATTATTATTATTATTATTATTACTAAGAGGAGGAGGAAGAAGAAGAGGAAGGAAGACACAAGAGACATTGTATGCATACCATACAAAGAAGAGAGAAAAAATTACATGAAGATCAGAGAAGAAGAAAAGGAAGAGGAGGACAATAAGAAAGAAAAGATTTGGAGAAGAGAAGGAAGAAACAAATGAAGAAGGAGAAGAGACCAAGGAAACTGGAGAAGAAGGCCAAGAAGAAAGCAAAAGGACATGAAGAAGAGAAAGGAGAGGAGGAGGAACAGCAGTGACAATTCCATATCTTCCCCCTGTACAAATAGAGGAAGAGGAAGAGGGGGAGGAGGAGGAGGGAAGACTTGATGACACAAGGCAGAAACAAGAACAATATATTGGAGCAAGTGATGGACAGGAGGAAGAAGAGGACAAACACATCACCTCAAGGAAGAAGAGAAAAGAGGAAGGGAAAGAGGAAAGAAGATTTGCTATGGATTCAGAAATAAATGATAGTCCTTCGACACGACAGCGGTGATGAGGAGCTCCTGGCCTAGCCTGCTCATCCCAATAGCCCCAGTCCAGGACTGCCCCGCCCACCTTCAGGACTGTCCCCCGCCGTCTCAGCCGCCCTGAGGGAGCGCACCCCACACAGGTCCTATAACTACTCCCCACTCCCCACGCCATCTGCCCCGCCCAAGGTCTCCTGCCACCCGCCACATGTCACCATCCCATCCCAGCCCTGCCAAGGATAGCTCACAACCCAAGGACTCCTCCAGTGAAAGGGGGCATTCTCCCTATCCCTGCTGCCACCAGGCCATGCCCAGCTCCCTGCCCTGCAGCAAGACACCTCCACCCAGGGTCCACTCCCCTGTACCTCTGGACAAGATCCCCATCAAGGGCAGGACATGCCCATGCCCATGCTAGATAAGTCTATAAGCATGTAGGTCGGGAGGAGCATGGCCCTTGGGTGCCATGGCCTTCCAGTTGGGAACCACTGCAATAGATGAAACCTTTCTGTTCCTCACCTATTACTGACACACACCCATTCATGATGGTGAAGATGGGCAGCTGCAGGTACTAGTGGTGGTATTTACATGCTTGTTTAAAGATAGATAGATAGATAAGCGGATAGTTTGATAGGTTGATGAATAAGTAAATGGATAGTTAGATAAAATGAACAGATAAATAGATGGATAGGTAGACAGATAGATAAGTAAATAAATTCATGTATAGATAAGAAGATAGATATGCATGAAAATAAATGTATATATTCCTTTACTTATTTTCACTTCACCCTGGTTTATTGTAAAAAAATACTTGTATATCAGGTGCAAGAAATAGAGAATGAATGGAATAATATAGTCTACATTTTAAACACCATTTTTAACCGAGGCCTGTATTAACGTTGTTATGTCTCTGCTCCAACCCGTTAGGAACCCTCACTATGTCAATGTTGATATTCACTCACTGCATCAGCCCAAAAGGGACTGGCTCCCTCATGTGCTGCAAGACATGTTCATGACCAAATTGTCCAAGTACCCCCCACGTTCAGGCTATTCATATTTATTATGATGGGTCAGTCAATGACAGTAGGTCCAGATGTGAGTTGTTCATCTGTGACTACATCTCTACCAATCACTACACTGACACTGAGGTTTCTTGGCGGCTCCCTGCACACGTCTTCCATTACGGCAGAAGTGTATGCTGTTCTGGAGGTGCTTCATATTGTGGCACCTCTCCATAAGAATGTTTATTTCTTTGTTGACAGTCTGGTTGCATTGTTTGCTCTTCATTCTACCTCCCTCATGGACTGTGATTTAGTTAATAAATATCTTGATCTCATTCACACCCTAGAAGGGCGACCCTGGCACTGAGTACACTCTGGGCTATATTAAGAGTAGCATTAAGGACTTTGCACATAGTAATATTAGTGACCAGTTGGAGCTTTGTTGCCATAGGGGCAGTGGCAGTAGTCTTCACTATGCACATATCTCCCAGATATGTGCTTACACCTATGGGAGACACACTGTGTCATATGACAGGATGGCAAAGAGGCTCAGATTAGGCTATAAATACTTTTGGGAATTCAGTGCTTCTCCTGGTGTATGCTGTGTGCTATGTGCTGCACCAAGGGGACACATTCTGCGTCATTATGTCATGGAATGTTCTATCATTGCTAAATATAGGCCGCAAAGTCAATATGACTTGTATACCCTCATTGACCCTCTCCTAGATTCAGCCACTCTCAGGGATATATTCAAGGAATCTATGTTTGCTCCCAGACTGTAGGATATTTATGCAATAAGGTATGTAATATCTGTATTTATTTAATTTACGTATATTCTTGCAATGTATACTATATATTTTTATATTTTTGACACTCTACCCTTATGTCTTTGTCCACGGGATGAGTGGCAAGGTCCATCCTCCTCCTTTGTTGTATTTAATTATTAATGCAATAATAAATATATCAATCAATCAATCAGTAATAGATAGCTATCATAGACATTTATACTACAGACAAGTACTGCCTTCAAAGATACTTTCTGCTACAGGTGGAATCATCAGTAGTGGTGGTTGTGGTAATAACACTAGTGGTGGTGGCAGTGGGCTATACTGACCCATACACAGCCATAGATACTAAAGAACACCTCTTATGTACCAAAAACAGTGATAAAAACATTCATTCACCCCAAAACAGTGAAAACACACACACACACACACACACACACACACACACACACACACACACACACACACACACACACACACACACAGGAAGGGAAGATGTCTGAGAGATGTTAAAAAATATAGTTTCCCACAAAGATGTGTCAAGACTTGGAACAGTTTGAGTGAGGAAGTGGTGTCAGCAAAGAGTGTGCGTAGCTTTAAAGAAAAATTGGAAAAGTGTAGATATGGAGACGGGGCCACACGAGCGTAAAGTCCAGGCCCTGTAAAACTACAACTAGGTAAATACACACACATACACACACACATATACACTGCAGCAACACAAGCAGTGCAAGCCTCCACACTGCCTTATCTTCGTCTATTAA
The DNA here is from genome assembly GCF_017591435.1 of Portunus trituberculatus. Classification (NCBI taxonomy): domain Eukaryota; kingdom Metazoa; phylum Arthropoda; class Malacostraca; order Decapoda; family Portunidae; genus Portunus; species Portunus trituberculatus. The sequence continues at coordinate 8,662,387 of NC_059269.1, read as the reverse complement.
AGGTATTTATAAAGCCATTCACTTACTTTTAGGTTTCCTTTATATATGAGAGCGAAAACAGTACGCAAATATTAAAAAGATGATAGGTTTAACAACTATTATAGAAGCAAGGTGTCAGTATTAACAGCTGATATTTGCTTCCTTCACTTACCATAAGCCGAACATGTGTCAGAATGCAACTACCAGTCTAGAATTTCATATTTAGTGGTCAAAAGTTCCCTATATACCTTAATTTTGGTGTGGTGAGATGATAAAGGCAACATATGGAGGTCCAGCCACCGCTGTTCCCGGTTTTTGCCTTCAGGCTACCTCCCCCCTAGTCCCCCAGCCATCAATCTACCCCCTTCGGCAGCCTGCTAAGTCAAATACTTTTTTTTTCAAATATTTCCAGACGGTAATATTACGCTTCTATTGTGTTTTTATGGCTTCTATAAATGTTTCTTTGTGTTTAAAGTGTGTTCCGCACCTTTGTTTAGTAAATATGTAGCGTTTAGTGGTGTTTTATGGCGTACGTTAAAGTCTTTTTAATGGTAAAAAAAAAAAATTCCATTTCCCATTTTGAGCTTTTTTTATTTATGATATCAAATAATCACCTATGCTCTTTTTAAGTGTGAAATAAATCTATTCAGTGAAATATGTAGAATTTAAAATGATGTTTGGTGCTGTTGAACAGAATTCTTATTTTTCTTTATTTTGTTTGATCACCCTTTGTGCTTCTCGGTATAACTCGCTGTAGAATGCCTTAAAAGATGTATCAGACTCCGTGAATGTGTTAAAATACTTGCCAAGTTAAAATGGCTTGACTCTTCAGGACGTATTAGTAAAGTTGATGATTTTTTTTTTTTTTTTTTTTTTGTAATTGATTTAAACTTTTTTTTTTTTAGAAACTAGTTATGCAGTTGTTTTAATACTTTAAAAATTTGTTTAAATATTTATCATGTCATAAAATATCAGGCATTCGGTCGTGACTTCTTTTTCCTTACAATTCATTTTGAAATCAAATTATTTACGCAATTTAGCCGAGTCATCCCTGTTCCCCTTCTCTCTGATAACCACAGCCCAGGTGGTGACTAATCATAGCCCCGGGCTGGCGCCTCTTCCAACCCCTAAGATCGTCAATATTTTGCTTAATATCTTTTGATTTCTATGTGTTTTCATGTGTTTCTAGGTTCAGGTGTACAGATATTGGTAGCAGAACGAGGAAGAATAGAGAAATAAAGGAGGACAAGGAGGAAGGAAGGAAAAAGGGAAGAGGAAGAGGAGGAAATGCTAAGTCACAAAACAGTTTCCCTCCACTTCCTTTATATTTTGCCTAATATCTAGTGTTTTGATGTGTTTCTAGGCTCAGATGTGTAGATATAAGCAATAGAAGGAAGGAGGAGCCAAGGTGTAATATTTAGGTAATATAAGAACATAAGAAAAGAGGGAAGCTGTAAAATAAGGTAAGTATCCCTTTTAAACTGAATATTCTTTATAATGCATATTTTTGTTTTTTGGGATATATTTGGGATCTTTTAAAAGTGTGTTTAGTAGTGGTGCAAGATGTTTTGGATGTCATAAGTATGTTTTAGGTGTATGATCATGTGTTTTCAGTGTGCTTTAGATCTTTTACGTACTTTGAGTGTGGTATGGAATTGTGTTTGGGGATTTTGATGCTTTAAGTGTGTTTTGGGAGCATTTTGAGTGATTGTATAGTGGTCTGAGTGTGCTCTGGGTTAATTTTTGAGTGTTTTAAATGGTGTAGGTTTATGTTAGGCGGTCTTTTGGGTGTGTGTTGTGGAAGCGATTTGAATATATATTGGGTGTTTCTAGTGAGTTTTGTGTGTGGAGGCATTTTGAGGTGTTACATGGTGTTTTGAGTGTGTTTGGGTATAATGATGAGTGTTTTAAGTCGTTTGGATGTGTGTAGAGTGATTTTGGTGTATATTGGGTGTTTCTAATGAGCTTTATGTGTGTTGTAGGCCTTTTAAGGTGTTGCATGGCTTTCTAAGTGTGTTTTGGGTTAGTTTTGAGTGTTGTAACAGGTTTGTGTTTGTACAAATATTTGAGTGTGTCGGGGGATTTTAGTGTATAGCTTGTGTTTCTAGTGAGTTTTGGGTGTGTTTTAGGGCATTTTGAGGTGTTGCACGGACTTATAGGTGTGTTTGGAAATAAAAATAAAGTGTTTTAATTGGTTTTAGGTGTGTATGAAGTGTCTTGGATGTGTATGCGGGTGATTTTGGTGTGTACTGGGTATTTCTAGTTTTGGGCATTTTGAGGTCTTATGTAGTGCTTTGAGTATGTTTTTGGCTCAGTTTTTTAGTGGTTTGGGTGTATGTGGGATTTCTTAGGAGTGTGAAGGAGGGCATGTTTCAAGGGCACTCTAAGACAGCTTGGCATGTTTTGAGGGCATTTTAAGACAAATTGGCATGTTTTGAATGTAATAGAAGACGGTTTGGTTAAGATAAGACCATTTTATTGGCATTAAGAAAGGTGTATAGAGGTCAAAAGACTAATTGCCAGTCTTCATTATTTGAATCCCCTACTTAATCTGTATCAAATAATTGAGACAAAAATTAAAATATCGACATTAGATAAAGAAAGAAATGCGAACCTAAACCAAAACTTGGCAAAAATATAAACTAAAAAAATATGAATAGATTAACAAAACAATAACAAAAACTTCCTAAAGTGACTGAAAATAAAGAAAGAAGGATAGCCATCACCTAAAATATCGACATTACAAAAAAGAAAAATGAATAAAAAAACTAACAAAACCAAAACTAACATAAAACAAACTAAAAATATAAAACGAATAATTACTCAACGACAATAAGCAAAAGTAAGAAAAAATAAGATAAAATAATAAGCATTTCGTAGTGTCTAATGGCTGCTCAGGAAGAATGCAATCAGCTGTGCCTGTGTGCCTTGATTAAGATGTTATTTCCAGCGTAAACCAGTCAAGGTAAGTGGCGCCCTTTGCCGTGCTGTGGCTGGCGTGGGCGGCGTGTGGGGCCATGGGCGGCAAAATAGGTGAAATAGGATCGTGTGGCGTGGCTGTTTTGAAAGCAAGTGAAATATTTTTATTTGCTTTATCAACGCCAAGTGCGTGCTCATGTGCGCGTAGGTCAGTACATAGTTAATAGTACACTATTCTGGCTATTGTGTGTGTGTGTGTGTGTGTGTGTGTGTGTGTGTGTGTTTGTACGTACTTCTGTTGGTTTATAGTCATGTGTGTGTTTTTAATTATTGTTCTTTATTTTTTTCTGTGTGTGTGTGTGTGTGTGTGTGTGTGTGTGTGTGTGTGTGTGTGTGTGTCATAATATGTCCTAACCTAATGTAACCCTTTTTTTTTTTTTTTGTGTGTGTCAGAATATTAAACTATCCTAATCTAATCTAATGTGTGTGTGTGTGTGTGTGTGTGTGTGTGTGTGTGTGTGTGTGTGTGTGTGTGTGTGTGTGTGTGTGTAATTCACCTCTGTCGTCTGCTGGTCACCCACCCAGTCTTTCCCATTACGGAGCGAGCTCAGAGCTCATAGACCGATCTTCGGGTAGGACTGAGACCACAACACACTCCACACACCGGGAAAGCGAGGCCACAACCCCTCGACTTACATACCGTACCTATTTACTGCTAGGTGAACAGGGGCCACACATTAAGAGGCTTACCCATTTGCCTCGCCGCTTTCCGGGACTCGAACCCGGGCTTCTCGATTGTGAGTCGAGCGAGCTAACCACTACACTACTCGCTGTGTGTGTGTGTGTGTGTGTGTGTGTGTGTGTGTGTGTGTGTGTGTGTGTGTGTGTGTCAGAATAATACGACCTAACCTAACCTAATTTTGTGTTGTCAGTGCGTGAGTGCGTGCGCGCGCGCGTGTTTTAATATTTTCCTATTTATTCATTATTTCTTGGAGTGCGTGCGTCCGTGCGTGCGTGCGTGTGTCAGACTAGTACACTAACTTAACCAAACCTAAATATTACTATTGTTAGGTTAGAGAACTGGTAGTAGTTAGGTTAGGTTGGGTTGGGTTGAGTTAGGTTAATCCATCACTCACCCTTCTGTCTCTGTCTGTCTGTCTGTCTAAGGGTGCTACCGTAGTCTCTCTCTCTCTCTCTCTCTCTCTCTCTCTCTCTCTCTCTCTCTCTCTCTCGTAGCCTTATAGTGATGAAAGAAGTCACTGAGGTGAAAGGTACATTTATGAACAACACAACTCATTTATCGCGAGGGAAAATAAAAAGTCTCGTACATGATGTGAAATTATGTCGATGCTCTAAAATGGTCTCTCCATACTTCTACCATTCCTTTTCCTTCCACTCACTGTCTTCCACTCAGCTCATTCCTACTCACTCATAATTCACACACACACACCCACACCCACACCCACACACACAGCTTTATCATCTCCTCTGACTGACTGTCTTCAGCCTCTTTCTCATCGGCGGAATGTTGCATCTCTAGCTGTCTTCTACCGCTATTTTCATTCTAATTGTTCTTATCTTGCTAACTGCATGCCTCCCCTCCTTCCCCACCCTCGCTGCACAAGGTTTTCTTCTTCCTCTCACCCCTATTCTCTCCATCTCCTTAATGCAAGAGATATCCAGTGCTCTCAATCATTCATACCTTCCTCTGGTAAACTCTGGAACTTCCTACCTGCTTCTGTATTTCCAACTTCCTGTGACTTGACTTGACTTCAATTAAGAGGAAGGTTTAAAGGCATTTATCCCTCACCTGTCTTTTTGGCTCGCCAGTTCTCCCCTCTTACATAAATAAAATGTCTCCCTATCTCTACTTATCTGTCTATCTCTCCCTGTTCTAGTGTTTTCTATCTTTCTCCTTCTCTTTTCATTTCTCAAGGTGTGTTCTTTCTATATTCTCTCGTCCTCCAAATCTTTATTTCTGTCTCTATCTGTCTTTCTATCTACCTCTCCACGTGGGTCTGTGTTTGTATCTGTCTGTCTCTGTCTCCGTTTTTCTGTGTGTCTATCTATCTGTCTATCTATCCCTGTGTATCAGTATGTCTGCGTATGCATGTATCTAACTGCCTATCTATGTCTGTGTCTATTTTTCTCTGTTTCTCCCTCCCTGTTTGTCTGTCTCAGCCTGTCTATCTCTGTCTCCTCCTCTGTGCATCTATCTATCTATCTATCTGTCTCCTCCTCTGTGCATCTATCTAGCTATCTATCTTTCTATCTATCTCTGTATCCTCCTCTGTGCATCTATCTATCTCCGTCTCCTCTTCTGTGCATCTATCTATATCTCTATCTCTCTCTCCTCCTCTGTGCATCTCTCTATCTCTCTATCTCTCTCTCTCCTCCTCTGTGCATCTCTCTATCTCTCTCTCCTCCTCTGTGCATCTCTCTTTCTCTCTATCCCTATTTCCTCCTCTGTGCATTTATCTATCTCTCTATCCATATCTCCTCCTCTGTGCATCTCTCTTTCCCTATCTCCTCCTTTGTGCATCTCTCTATCTCTATCTCCTCCTCTGTGCAGCTCTCTAGCTCTATCTCAATCTCTATCTTTCTTTCTCTCTTCTTCCTGTGTGTGTGTGTGTGTGTGTGTGTGTGTGTGTTCCTTACCTAATGGCTCAGTACGGGAAGCTGACGTCAAAGAGGGAACGGTCTAGCCTCATCCGCGGAGTGGTCTCGTTCTAACTCGTCCCTCCCAGCCAGAAGTCAGCGGTCATCTCTGTTGGGTTAGGTAAGGTTGGGGTTACGTTGGTGTAGGATGACCAATGATAGTCTGTGCAGGGTACTGTAACTTCCTTTGCTTTTCCTAATATTTCAACCAGTAAATCACACAAAACGTAAATAATATTACAAAAAATACAAATAAATAAATAAATAAATATATATATATATATATATATATATATATATATATATATATATATATATATATATATATATATACAATTTTGTGACATACACACATTCAAGACAAACACGCGTAATACATTAAACCGCCCCGAGCCACACACGTGCGAACAACGGAACAGTCACGGTTCACGCTGGACAATTACCATTATTGTGACTCACGATACTGTTTGGTTGTGTTGTGTTGTGTTAAGTTGGGTTTCATTTGGTTAGCTTCACTGGGTTGGGTTAGGTTGGCTTATACAGAAACGTTAGAATGAAATAGAAAATTACTAAACAAATAAATAAACACACCCACACACACACACACACACACACACACACACACACACAAAAAAAAAAAAAAAACAATCAAACAAACACACTGCCAAACACATATCTTATGTACTACGTACATCACTAAAACACACACACACACACACACACACACACACACACACACACACACACACACACACACACACACACTTCGTGTATCACACTACGCATAATCATACATGCTTACATAGGTGAACATCACACACACACACACACACACACACACACACAGTGAACCCTCCTACGTCACCTCATCAAACACAGAGCATGTCAGAACGTAGGATGGGCCAGCCGTGAGAACGTTACCTAACCTAACCTAACACATACCTGACCTGATCTAACCCTGACATAACCTTTAGAACAGTAATAGTAGTAGTAGTAGTAGTAGTAGTAGTAGTAGTAGTAGTAGAGAGAGAGAGAGAGAGAGAGAGAGAGAGAGAGAGAGAGAGAGAGAGAGAGAGAGAGAGAGAGAGAGAGAGAGAGAGAGAGAGAGAGAGAGAGAGAGAGAGAGAGAGAGAGAGAGAGAGAGAGAGAGAGAGAGAGAGAGAGAGAGAGAGAGAGAGAGAGAGACAGACAGACGGACAGACACAGACAGACAGACAGACAAACAAACAAACAAACAAACAGACAGACAGACAGACAGACAGACAGAGAAAACAGACAGACAGAAACCGAGAGAGACAGAGACAGACACAGACAGACAGACAGAACCCAAACAAACTTTAACACGAAAACAATAGAGTAAAAACAATAACAACAACAACTATATAAGAGTTAACCAGTACCTTCAATCATTCATAGCTTATTCTTGTACACTCTTTTACTCCCTCTCTGCTTCTGTATTTCCATCTTCCTACGACTTAAATTCTTTTAAGAGGGAGGTTTTAAGACATTTGTCACTAACTTTTAAATAACTCTTATTTTCTTAAGGGAACAGGCAATCCAGTCGATTTAAAAAAAAAATTTTGTTGCCCTTGGCCAATTACCCCTCTTGCATATAAAAACACCAAAATAACAACAATAACAACAAGCACCACACCTCTACACACTCACATTTCCAGGGTAGAACACGGAGATACAAGCCTGCCCGACCTTAATGAACAGCTGCGGGCATTCAGCGTGGTGCAAGGTGTAGCTAACCTGCGCCGTGAATTCATTGCCCATATTCTCCGCCACGTCCAGCTCAGTCTGCCTGTCTGACCTGCACACAAAATGCGTACTCACTGATGAAGGACATTTGCTATAAGGCCCCATTGACACTGAGATGGCCTGTTCAGAGCCTGAAAACTTACTAAAAACACCTTGTAGAGACCAAAATCACTCATCCACACACCCAAAACCCTCTCAACACACCTAAATCTCTTAAAAACTCAATAACACCTAACACACTAGGAACACAATGCAACAGCTAAACATGCCTCCAAAACCTACATATCACCATGATACCCAGGTTCTAGGTGGTTACACCCAAGATGAGCTTGGGTGGTGATATGGGCCCTAATATGGGGACCACTATAAATAAAATTGCCTACGCCACTAATGGGCGGAAGCTGAACAGCGCTTTCCATACACTCTTCAAGTGTGCCTACAGGCGCTATAGGCCTTACCGTAAAAAAACAAAATAAACAAAAAAAAACTCAAAACTAGCACACAAAGCTAGAAACACCCAATATATACTCATATCACCCCCACACACACCCAAAGACCTCTAAGACACACCTAAAATCCCCCATTTTCACTTGGCGAGTATATTAGCACATGTCATGGAGTCTGATCTATCTTTTGAGGCATTCTGCAGCAAGCTAGACCGTGAAACAGAAACGTGAGCAAACAAAATAAAGAAAAAAAGGGTTTTGTTCAACAACACCAAATACCATTTCAAAGTCAAAGGTATGTCTGAAGGCAGTACCTGTGTATAGTATGAATGATTGATAACTATCTATTACTAAATCTATTATTAATGAGATACTATACCTGTACAAATAGCACATGGTGATTTATTGGTTATTGTGACATCTTTATTTTCTTTATCGTGCTTTGCTATGGTTATTTGTCAAAGCAGGAAATATTAAATTGTATCTAGATAATTTTACAGCGAGTGTTGACAGCTCCCGCGGACCAAAGAATCGAGTTACTTTAAAGGTAGACTATATTATTTCTTTTATTCTCTATTTCTATCGCCTGATATAGGTACGTGTATTTCTGACAAAAAAACAAGGGCGAAAGAATAAGTAAAGGAATATATACATTTTTCTATCTATTTACATACGAATTTATTTACTTATCTATCTGCCTACCTATCCATCGATCTATTTATCTATCTGTCCATTTATATATCTATAAACCCATAAAATTTCCCGCTTATCTATCTATCTTCACACAAGCATGTAAATACCATCACTACCACCACCACCATCGCTGCTAGTAGCCGCACCTTCCCACCTTCGCCATCATGAACGGGAGTGTGTCAGTGATAGGTGAGGGACACAACGGCTTTATCTACTGCATCGCCAACCTTCGCCTTCCGTGTCATGTCAACGGGACGGACCCTGACGACACATCCCTCCCGACCTACACGTCTCTAGACTCACGTAGCACGGGCGTGGGTGTGGGTGGAGGCGTGGGTGAGATATGCGTGGTGTCAGGACAGAGAGAGAGAGAGAGAGAGAGAGAGAGAGAGAGAGAGAGAGAGAGGGGGCTTATAGAGCAGAGGTGCGTACCGCTGTCAGATGTTGTGGGGCCGTCACCTGTAGCCTCTCATGAGTTATTGCCGGGGGAGACAGCAATTGCCTAATCTGCCTCAGCAACACCAGGTGATTGGCAGCATCGGGTTTTCCTACAACTTGTTATCACCCAACAAGTAACAGGTGCGCGGCGGTGACGGGTTATAAACAAGCCCGCCCTGGTGCTCGGAGCTCCCTCCTCACCAGGCTGCACCACAGAGAACATGGGTAAAGGCACTACAGCATGCGCCGGAATGCTTGAACGTCTGTTGGTTTCATTAGAAATACTTTCAAGAGACAGAAAGATTATTGCACGTGTTTTAGCAGATTTGCGTACAGTTTAAGTGTCAGGTTCCTTTTTAAACTATCATTGAAATTATGAAGACATCCTCGAAAACTCCAGTAACTTTCACATCAGTCTATTAATAATCGTACAAGCATCTAATCGTTTTGGAGTTATACTTGATCTGTGAGTATATTCTTATTCCTCAGTCATTCTTATCATACGTAATGAATATCCCCAAGGCGGCCAAGTAACTCTGTCAGTGGTGGTGGTGGTGGTGTTGCTGTCGTCGCTACTGGGGACATCGGCGATGGCTAAAAGAACTCCCTGGCTAACACCGAAAGGCACCCAGCTATCAAGAGCAGCCATGTTGCGGGAACGTCTGCATCACCCTGTTGTGGGACCTGAGGACAACCTGCCGACGGAGCGAGGTGCTGCAGGTAAGGAATGAATGAATATACTATGCACGAATTGAAATATTATGAATACTAGCAAGAACAAAACCACGTGGCACAATACAATACAGATGGTAAACTTTAATCCGTAAAGCATATATTTCTAACACACACACACACACACACACACACACACACACACACACACACACTTACCATATAGCTAATTACTAGCAAAACTCAAGCCTATGACTATAACTTAACGTGTGTTGTGGCAGCGGCGTCTGCAGTGTGCCTGGAGTGTCAGCTGGCGGTAGTGGTGCTGCAAGAGGAGCTAGCGGCAGGGATGAACGTGACGGGCTTAGTGGTGGAGGGCATCGCGATGTGCTCTACGGCCCTTGGTTACACTCTTGTCTTCTGTGAGGGTTTCGTTCCTATGATTATGGTGAGTTGATTGGCGCACACACACACACACACACACTCTCTCTCTCTCTCTCTCTCTCTCTCTCTCTCTCTCTCTCTCTCTCTCTCTCTCTCTCTCTCTCTCTCTCTCTCTCTCTCTCTCTCTATTCTTCGCTTTTCATTTCTCCTTCACTTCATTTATTTATTTATTTATTTATTTTTTTTTTTTTTGCTTTTACCACATCATCTTCATACTAATCGGCATAATTTCAACTTCCATAACAATTGAAAACCTTGTACATACTGGATAATTCCTATATTTTTTTATTTTTAGTTATCAATAGAGACGTTTAGGATTACGAAAAACGAATAAAAAGTGTAACCGTCATTAGCAGGTACCGGATTAGTGAATCATTCTACTTCTCATCCCACATTCACCCTTACTTTTACTTCACACTCCTACACGTCCCTCCCCAGCCGATTATCCATCACATCCTGACGACGACTACGGTGACGCCCAAAGATGCCTGCGGAGAACTGTTCACTTACATGGGCTGCACCACCGACGACCCGAAGAGGGAGTGGTCAGTCGCTATTCAGGGAGAGAAGCCTGCGGTGGTTCCCGTCACTCCTCCCGAGGTGAGAGAGAGAGAGAGAGAGAGAGAGAGAGAGAGAGAACGAACGGTGGGGTAGAAGTGGTGTATGTCCGTAATTCAAAGGGACACTGCCTTACGTCTCCTGCCACCATTTCAAGAGAGGTTTCAAGACGCTTCTATAACTTTGCATACTTCTATCTTTGCATTTTTTGGTTTATAGCAGCTTCAGTGGACTTTTTTTCAATCAGTTTATTGTTGTTTTTGTTATTATTAGACGAAAACACCCTTACATAACAGTAAAACACAATAAAAGTGTCCTCTGTCAGCCTGACGCTCCCCGGATGAAAGTTCTGCACCTGGCTGACATACACATGGATCCTTACTACCGCCCTGGCACTAACGCCGCCTGCCCCGATGACTTGTGCTGCAGGGAGGAGTCAGGTGTGTGTGTGTGTGTGTGTGTGTGTAAAAAGTGTGTGTGTGTGTGTGTGTGTGTGTTTCACTGTTTGATCTGCTGCAGTCTCTGACGAGACAGCCAGACGTTACCCTACGGAACGAGCTCAGAGCTCATTATTTCCGATCTTCGGATAGGCCTGAGACCAGGCACACACCACACACCGGGACAACAAGGTCACAACTCCTCGATTTACATCCCGTACCTACTCACTGCTAGGTGAACAGGGGCTACACGTGAAAGGAGACACACCCAAATATCTCCACCCGGCCGGGGAATCGAACCCCGGTCCTCTGGCTTGTGAAGCCAGCGCTCTAGCCACTGAGTGTGTGTGTGTAATTCACTGTTTGATCTGCTGCAGTCTATGACGAGACAGCCAGACGTTACCCTACGGAACGAGCTCAGAGCTCATTATTTCCGATCTTGGGATAGGTCTGAGACCAGGCACACACCACGCACCGGGACAACAAGATCACAACTCCTCGATTTTTACATCCCGTACCTACTCACTGCTAGGTGAACAGGGGCTACACGTGAAAGGAGACACACCCAAATATCTCCACCCGGCCAGGGAATCGAACCCCAGTCATCTGGCTTGTGAAGCCAGCGCTCTAACCACTGAGCTACCGGGCCGTGTGTGTGTGTGTAATTCACCACGGTCGCCTGCTAGTCATCCAGCCAGCCTTTACTCAACGGAAAGAGCTTAGAGGTCATAGACCGATCTTCGGGTACGACTGAGAGAGACCACACCACACGCCACACACCGGGACAGCGAGGCTGCAACCCCTCGAATTACATCCCGTACCTAAATGCTGCTAGGTGAACGTAGACTATACTATTATATTAAGAGGCTCGCCCATTTGCCTCGCCGCGACCGGGATTCTAACCCGTGCCTTTTCGGTTGTATGCTAAACACTACATTACGCGGTGTGTGTTCACCACGGTCGTCTGCTGGTCACCCAGCCGACCTCAGAGCTCATAGACCAATCTTCGGGTAGGACTGAGATCACAACACACTCCACACCGGGAAAGCCGAGCGTGCTAACCACTACACTACGCGGTGTGTGTGTGTGTGTGTGTGTGTGTGTGTGTGTGTGTGTGTGTGTGTGTGTGTGTGTGTGTGTGTGTGTGTGTGTGTGTGTGTTTAGATAGCTGAGTAGAGATATTTCTTGACATCATTTTAGACTTTCAATGTATATTTTTCCTGTACTTATGATTTGGTGATCAAATTATAACATCAACAACAACTACTACTACTACTACTACTACTACTACTACTACTGTGCATGTTTTTTATCCTGCAGGAGTAGCTGAGACCCCCGAAGCGGAAGCATGGTATTGGGGCGACTACAGGCACTGCGGCACTCCCCCTTATATGCTGGAAGATCTGTTTATCCACGCCTCCACCACGCACCCGGTGAGGAGCCTGCCAGTATACTCACTTTCTTCCTTCCCTGACAGTTCCTTTCTTTTTATTTTTTTTGTATAACACGGTCCCTTCCCATCCTCATTTTTTCTTCTTACTCTTACTCACTTTTGTTTTTCTCATACTCTCCTCTCTTCAGCCCCATTAATTTCTTAGATTACCTTTTCTTCATCTTCCTCACACTATTCCTTCCGTCTCTCACCTTTCTCCTCCTTTCTCTCCTCACTCTTTTCCTTCCCTCTCTCATATTTCCACTCCTTTCTCTCCCTCATACTTTTCCCTCTCTTATAGTTCCTTCTTTTGTTCACTTTCCTACCTTTCCCTCATACTGTTTCTTCCCTTTTCTTTTTCGCTCCCTTCTTTCTATTCCCTTCCATTATTCGCCTCCTACCTTCTCTCAAACTCCCTTTTCTTTTTTTTTTTACACTGTTATCTCCTTTTCTAATATTACTAATTTATTTCCTCACCCTCTCTCCTCTCAAGCATTTCCCTTTCTTTCCTTTACATTCTCTACCTTCTGTCCCTCACAACCTCTTTCTTGTCTCCCTCTTTATTAGGACATAGACTACATAGTGTGGACAGGCGATGCAGTGCCGCATAACGAATGGTCCACCTCACCAGAGTACAACATAGAGATCGTGCGTGAAGTAAACAACATGATCCAGAAATACTTCCCCAATGCTCCAGTGTTCCCCGTCGTTGGCAATCACGAGATGAGTCCGCTTGACCAGTGAGTGAACGGCGAAGTGATGGGAAGTGCACTGGGTGTTGGTGAATGATATGGTGATGCATGAGTGATGATTTATGGATTGGTCTTGTGAGAATTGGTATTATTTACTAAGTTTTGTTTGAGCGAAATTACCTTGATTGACTCGTGTTACATGAATTCAACCAATCATTCAATCAAGTCAATCAAGACACACACAAGGTGTGTGCGGTGAAAGTATCAAATACCTGCAGTGCTCCTTTCACTCAGCCACCGAAAGGACATGAGAAGAGGTCGCCAGGCCAAAAAGAGTACAGTGATATAATACACGTCATGTCTGTATCCATTTTTATTCAACAAATTTAGGAAGCCGTGTTCAGAAACACTTTGTTCTTGCACCAAAAAAAAATTTTAAATCAAGGAGACCATCAACCGGGTTCTTATGAGCATTTCTTTGGTTAATTATGTTGAATTCTTGTTAATCTGTTACTAGAATCATAGAAATACTTTTAGATCCCCGGGTAACTTCAACTAGTTTTTGAAAGTAAAGTGGAGCAATAGCATAAAAGTGGTTTGAAAAAATGTTATACCATTGTAGATATCCCGAGCCAGGCAGCGTACCCGAGCAATTCGCCGCTGACTGGCTATACGAGGGGTTGGCGAGTCAATGGAGCAGCCTCGTGCCGGACCTCGATCTCACCACCGTCAAGCACGCCGCCTACTACTCCGTGCTGCTGCGGCCAGGCTTCAGAATTATATCTTTCAACTCCATGTTTGGCTACTCTAGCAATATGTAAGTTAAGCGATGATTGTGTATATATGAATAGATCTCTCTCTCTCTCTCTCTCTCTCTCTCTCTCTCTCTCTCTCTCTCTCTCTCTCTCTCTCTCTCTCTCTCTCTCTCTCTCTCTCTCTCTGCTCCATAATTTTCCCTAGTGTTACGCCCTTCCTCATCATTTTCTCTCATATTAATGGTCCTGTATTGGTTCTCATTATTCTCACACCTCTGTTCCACTCTCATCGACACTGCTTGTCTCATTCTTTCTCTCCTCCCTGCACCATGGTTGCTTCAGGTGGCTGGTGGCAAACTCCAAGGACCCAGCCTCTGAGTTAGCGTGGCTGGAAGGGGAGCTGAACAAGGCAGAGGCGGCAGGAGAGCTTGTGCATCTTCTCGGCCACGTGCCTCCAGGTATCCTAGTGGCGGAGCGAACCTGGTCCCGCGAGTACAACAGGATCATCGTCAGGTGAGTGTTAAAAGTTGAATCGTTCGTCTCTAGTAGTGTAAAACCGTCGCCAAACTTGTATGCTCTGGTTGAAAGGGTTCTCTCGGCTTGAATGACCTCAGCTTTCGGTTGGAAATGTGTTTTGTATTTAGGTTTTCCTTCAGTTCGATTGACTTAGGCTTTCCTCTTGGTTAGAAGTGTGTGTTCTCCATTCCTTCCTTCCATAACGCACAGGTACGAAAACATCATCCGCGGACAGTTCTTCGGCCACACCCACTATGACGAGTTCGAGGTGTTTCATGACGGCGAGAGACCGATAAGTGTGGCTTACATCGCCCCCAGCCAGACCCCGTGGTTCGACCTTAACCCGGCCTACCGCATCTACCATATTGACGGAGATCGACCCGACTCGACCAGGGTAAGTGCTGTGATATGAAGAGTTGATTGTGGTGTCTCCTTGTAGCTCTGTTAAAATGTAATGGGCCAGGCGGAGATGGATTGGTGAGATAGTGACATAGTGTGGAAGGAAACATAAATAACCAGATATCGTACAGTCATCCCTACTGGTTGGTTTTCTTTGATGATACTAAAGGAAGACTATTTTCTTTCCTCCGTTGCAGACTGTTCTTGACCACGAGACTTATGTGATGAACCTGACCGAAGCACACGAGACGGAGACTGCCCGTTGGTACCAACTGTATAGCGCCCGCGAGCTGTACGGGATGGAAAGCCTCGCGCCACAAGAATGGCAGAGTCTGGTCGAGAGGATGGCAGTGGACCGCGACCTCTTCAACCTCTACATTGAGTGAGTCTTGTGTCACAGTGCAGGCTTCATACGATGCTCGAAACATCGGGTCAGGGTATTGCTAAGAGTCGGGAGGGAAGATACATAACCAAAGAAACGATAGAAAGGAGAGAACAAGAGAGTGACTAGTAATGGAATCTATGTGAAATATGTGGTGTCTTTTTAGTGACGAAGGTGAAATGCTGGAATAACTGCAAACGGAAGGGAAAGAAAAGGTTTATCTGAAGCAACAGTCACTCATATGGTCTTATATAATGTTCATGATCTTCGTTGTGTATACATGTGACATAAATGATTCTAAAGATTTTTCTTTACCCGAGCCCTGCGAAACTCAATACCAATGAGCTTGTAGGAGCCTTCACTCTTTCTATAAACTAACATGTAACATAATCTAGAAGTACTAAAGGATACATTTTTTAACTAATTTTCTCTCTCTCTCTCTCTCTCTCAAGGAACTTCGTGAGCGGCGGTGACCCGTACCTGGAGTTGGGCTGTGACGACCTTTGTTACGAGCAGCGGCTGTGCGATATGGTCACCTCCAACAGGAACAACCTCGACCACTGCAGCGCCATCCTGAAGCGCAAGAGGCGATCCTGAGAGGTTTCACGGGATGCTTTATGGAGATATGGAACGGGTGTCGAGAAAATCTTATGATATACATGAATCATTTGAAATCGCGCGGAAATATATATCTACTCTTCTAATCTGAAAAAAAAAGACTTCTCCGATACTTCCGTGGTAGTGCTATCGTCTGATCGAGTTGTGCTAGTGCGGTGAGTGTGTTGAATATTTTAACGGAAGACAGACAGCCTACTGGTACTTACTGAAGTGTTCCTAATGAGTTATACTATCTAGTACGAAGTTGGAGACGTTAGATTTTAAAGATGAAAGATAAATTCCATCAGAGGTTCAGAATATTCATAGCTTTACTCCAAATAACAATATGTAGTAGTGTAAATCTTTCTTTGTCTTAATAAAACATAAGTAATAAAGATTTAGCCTTTTTTTCTACCATCTGCCTGTTGGAGCACGTGGGAGGTCTGTATTACGTAACTGTCGAAGTGAACAAGATAATTTAAGCAATACGCTAGTGATGTATAGCCGAAGTAAGTGAATTTCTCAGTTGTATGTGTGAAAAGGTAAGATGTAAGGCAGGTGGTATTATATCAGTGAGTCTGGCGAGAGAGAGAGAGAGAGAGAGAGAGAGAGAGAGAGAGAGAGAGAGAGAGAGAGAGAGAGAGAGAGACTTTAATATCTGTACAGTATGTACTCGCTTCCCAGGGTCCGTATTTTGAAACACTGCTCGTTTATAAGTACGGTTTTCAAATGTCACATAGATAATCAGACGGGTTCTCATCTGAGTTTTCCCACGGATGAAGAATTTGAGTTAAGCTGTCACTGTAATCATGAGAGTGGCCTTCAAAACCCCCTACTGACATCCACTACCACCTGTTGAAAATAAAGATAAAACTCGAAAGTGTTTAGAAGTGGTATCTCAGTTGCGAATCCCGTTCCCGTACCTTTTCTCTATTGTACGTTCTGCCTCTTCTCGCCTCTGTTAACTGTTCACCTCTCTAAAGCAAGAATTAACTAGTATTCTTAATTATTCATCCTTTTTTTCTGATAAACTGTGGAATTCTCCGCCTGCTTCTGTATTTCCTCCTGCCTAAGATTTGAGCTTTTTCTAGAAGGGTTTCAAAACACTAATCCTCCAAATTTGGATGTTACTACTAACGTTTCTTTTTTGGAGTGGCTCTTCATTCTCTCTCTCTCTCTCTCTCTCTCTCTCTCTCTCTCTCTCTCTCTCTCTCTCTCTCTCTCTCTCTCAACCCGTTATCAGCAATTGTTATTTTTTACGTGATAGTGTTTCGTTTCATTATTAATGGGAAAAGTGGCAAGGTTACATAATTCATCCTGTGTTTAATAGTGAACAGACCTATTTCTCTTGATGAACGAATGGATGAGTAGATGAACATGTGAAGAACGGATTAAGGAGAGAGTAAGGAAGCTATGAAACGGTGACGAAAAAGAACTTATGGAAAGGGAAAAAGGAAGACCAGAAGATTCTAATGAATGAATAAATAAAGAGAGGAAGAAAAGCAAAGGGAAGAAAAAAGAAGGAATGAAAGACAAGAAAAAATAATGAATGGGAGAAAGAAAGAAATAAAGAAAAGCATGATAGAGGAAGAATGAAAGGCGGACAATGAATTCTACGGCAGGGAAAGAGCAAATCGTAATACACAAGAAGAGAAAAAGAGAGAGAAGGAAGTATGGAGACAAGAAACCAAGAACAGTAGTGATGGCAAGTGGCAACATTCTGCAAGGAAGTACATATCAAAGCTTTCTGTTGCGTGTCCCTCAGGGTGTTGGCTGTGATTCGAGACGTGACCTCAGGTAGGGACCGGAACCCCTGGGGAAGAAGAGCGAGTCCCGCCGCCCAGGGTCTCGCGGGATCAATAGATGGGTCGCCATGGTGATCACGCCGCCCCACCACCTGCAAGCGTGCGCAGGAACCAAGTACGCTTACTAATCTCCTTGGTGATCCACAATTTGATGTACGAATCAGTTTACAGTATTGACGAAAAGCGATAAAAATTATACGATTATGTTTCCGCCACGCAGACTGGATGAGGAACGCAAAAGTTAATTGTTTACTTGACGATAGCTGGCAGTGACAAGCCGTAGAATCGTCGGCCATATTGTACAGAGCCAGTGAGCCTCCCACCTGCTGATATCACGGTGAGTTGTTGATATTCTCCTCTTTGGACGCTCTCCCTTGCCCTTAAATACCTCTCATTCTGTATGGGTAATACTGTAATGTGTACGTGGTAACGAAACAAAGCGAAGGCGAGAGGGTTTCGAAGTGTAGGAGACGACAGGCGCCGGTGTTATGGTGATAAGAGTAACAGCTGTTGCTTCTGCTGGCCTGTCTGCCTGCCTGCTTGTCCGCGTCCCGTGTTTCTCCTTAACACTGTATGTGAACCGATGCTCTATTTGTGTTGTAATATTTATAACTGCAAGGGTAATCATGTCAGCTGTCCGCTCCCTCCCTCCCTCCTCTTTAACGTCAAATGCACTTGTATAGAAAACCAATTTTGATCCCAACAGATAAAAATACTACTGTTATGTTTAATTCATTTCACTATCACTCCATTCTCTTTCTTATCCCCCTAACTCTCCTTCCTTCACTATTTCTTCTCCTTAAACTGGTGAACGTTTTACCTGACCCATCGAGTTCAAAATTAAAATGTGAAGCGATACGGTGTTAGATTTCCAAGCATATAGTTAAGGGAAAAAATCTAGGAAAAAAATCTAGGTTATCTTATCAGAGCGAAAGAGATGATAAGGATTATTCAGTGTGTGTTGCCGACGAACATTTCTCTCACCTTATCACTAAATGGGTGGAAACTTACCGTCATGCTACCCGTTCCCTCTGGCCTTAAGGAAAAACACTGCCTTTTATGAACCACTGGAATCACACTTTGCACTTATTTTTTTTCCTTTTGATGCCTAATTGATATCTTATGGTGACAAGAGTATGTTTTGAGATTTAAGATTGCTTCACCTTCAGGTTT
>NC_059269.1:8626128-8641128 GCF_017591435.1 Portunus trituberculatus | reverse complement strand
CTTCAGACACCACCAACACATGTTATTGCTGTTCATTAGCTCGAGTCTTGCCAACTATATTAGATTTACGACGCAGCAACTCCTTTAGATCTGTCATCTAGCAGTAAGGTTTTCAAGTAAACTTCCCCTCCACTAGCTAAGACAACTACGCAAGGAAGAATCACCTTTACGAATTTGTGCGCAAGTACTCAAATAACCTGACCACATTTTCAAATAACTAGTTGTTTGTTAATATCCTAGGTTTGAAAAGCTGGACTTAAAACAAATGGTGAGCCAAATTGACTTAGCTGCAAAGGAAAAGATAATCCTACGCCATGACAGCTTCCGTCTGCATGGCAATTCTTCACAAGCCTCCTTCAAGACATGACGATGCAACAGTCAGGCGAATTAATGTGACAAGGGAGTCGTGTCGCTGTCAGACATTCCTAACGCTCACAAAACACATAGTGAGAGTAATAGAGGTTATGTGGTGGTATTTTCAAATTCAAACATTTCTTAAACGTTGCATCAGTGAGCTTGAAAGGTTTTCGTTAAACAGTGAATAATAATGACTTTAAACTGATTCATGAAAAGTTCTAGTATCTTTTTTTTTTTTTTTTTTAAGGGAACGGGATTTTCCCCAATGAGAGATATAAACAGTTTTTGCTTTATGATTTGAAATTATAAAGTTTTCTAAGACCTAGATTACTGAATTATAATCTAATATGACAATAAGAGAGAGAGAGAGAGAGAGAGAGAGACAAAGAACAAATGCAACGCTACACCTTACGTAATCCCTGCGTTATTCTGACCTTTTTTGGACGAAGTATGTTGGTTGCTTTACACTGTTTTACCTTAGCGTTGAGGGAGTGAGTGCGCCCGCCGGACGGAGCTCCGGTAACCAACACCTCTCCCTTCTCTCCACAGCCTGCGATCACTGGCAGAGGGCATTTCCCCCAGAGCAATGAAAGACATGCCAGACATATCCCTTCCCCTGGATTATGACGCCCTGGAACACAGCCCCTCCATCCGGGACCAAGAATATCTATCCCACTCCTCTTTACTCGGCAGCATTCTTGGTAACTATGGTACGTTAAGGATTTAAGAAACAGTGGTGTGTTTAGCTTACAACGCTCACTACGATGTTTGTCTAGAGGTGTGTTTTGTTATCATTGCTTACTCTTGAGTTTGCCCTCAGGATTAAATTTCCACTTTTCAACCCTAATAATTAATCTGAAACACGTAATGTCTGTCACATGAGTTTCTTCCTATTTTTGTGATTCTAGTATCGATGTAATATATAGAAAAGCAGAATTATATTACAAGACAGAGGCGTGTATGCGCATTGCATTATAGAAACAAAGGATATTAAAGTTCTATAGAATCTTGGCTTTAGTACAAAGGGTGCTTTATTTTTCTTTTCATATAACTTATTTTCATCCATGCAATGTAATCATACAGTAAAATTGGTCGTAGGTACACAGAAAAACTATACCGATGAATATCCTTTTCGTCCTTTTTTATGATCTTAAATGTGCATCGAGGCACAACACTGGACATTACGAGTGTAAGACAAATCCTGGGATTGAGCCGCATTCTCAAACGTTTCGAAGTCTCATCTCGAATGCTTTCAACACTCTTGAGGCAGTTGTTGGGATTTTCAAATGTACTTTCATGATTTTTGTTATAGTTTGAAAAAAGAGATTCTGTATCGCTGATGGGGAGAAAATATCCATTAAAATACCAGTAATTTTGTCTGATCTTTGAAAAACAAATGGGGATATTCAAATGTTTTCATGATTCCAGTGATAGTTGGAAAGTGATTCTGCATCGTCGATAGGAAGAAAATGCCATGATAACCCATTATATATATTCCCTCTTCAGTCTTTGGAAAACAGTACTTGTGAGATCCCAGCGCTTCAAAATACGGACCTTGGTGCTTTACACGGGATATGCTTGTTTTGTCACCTCCTTTAAATAACTATATATATTTGAAAATACCTAAATGTAAATGGAAGCAGAACATTAGAACTAGACAGGTACTTGATTCTTTTGAAGCAGCATTGAATACTCTCGTAGACTACGCACAGTGAATAGGATAACGTAGCCATAATAGAAAACAATGTAGGCTGAGAAGCGTAACTAGAACATCTTGTAACGTGCACACCACATTTCTTGAGAAACTTTGATCTGGTGAAAGGTGCTGAGATGTGTGATGTGTCTACCTCCACAACGTGGATGCGCCAGGAATAACAGCTCTAAAAACGTTGTAAGGTCCAGTAGCCAGACTCCCATCTTGCACTGCTTCCTCAAAGAACATCCATCTTGCAGAAGAGAAACTGAAACAACGACCTACCCAGAATGGAGTGAAGAGCACAAGTGGAAGCAGCAGCGGCAGCACCTCCAGCACCAGCAGCGGGAGCAGCAGCAGCAGTGACGGTGTCCTTCCTGCTTACTGCAACCCACCGAACCCCTGCCCCCTCGGCTACACAGGTGATTCATTTAACTCTAGTCACGTATGACAAGACTAACAGTTCTGAGTGAGGTATCGCTGATGCATTTCGTCTCTTTGTTATTCGTAAGACAATCATGAATTCACTATGCTGATGAAGGGGAGAGTAACAGTCTTCTGAGCTTTGTTCTTTATAAAGGTTTTGCTTATAGATACGTACAGAACTGGCACATTTGTTATCATAAAATGAAACGTAACAGTTTTCCATTTTTTTTCTTTTTTTTATGAAGTAGAGTAACATCTGGGAGAAATAAGGGAAGTAATAACTTTTTCAGCTTTTTAAAATTTTGCATGTTTCTTTCCACTCTCATTCATTCTTTAAGATTTCCCTTGATTCATACTAGTAAAACTGAAAGTTGCAATAGTAAAAAACAAACACTTGCAATTTCGCATTTACAGTTATCCCTTCTTAACACACACACACACACACACACACACACACACACACACACACACACACACACACACACACACACACACACACACACACACACACACACACACACACACAACATTAACCGATCCTGTCTGTCAATCGTCTTTGTTTCCTGGAAGTACGCACACTCACCTCATCGCAACAGTCCTTTAATTAGGACAACGATAACAAATCCTCCCACTGTGGCTCGGTGTATGTACGGGGATGCCAACACAAGATCTATCAGTAAGACGCTTCACATCATTAAATTTTTGTGCTGTGAGGGCGAGAGGGTGTGGAAGGAAGGGTGCCAGTAGTCGGAAAGATTTTAAGAGATTGTGATAAAAAAAAGATAAAGAAAACATTTAAAAAAGGAACCAATATCGAGGAAAAACTCTCAAGCATAAAGCGAGAGTTCAACTGGTTAGAATAATGAGCTGAAAGACAAGATGTACGATATTTTGAATGAAAAATACTAAAGATTTGAATGAGTCGATGAAGAATGGAACAGACTCAGTAATAAAGCTGTAAGTGCCGAGTCGAAGTGGAGCTTTAAGAAAAGATTGGACTGATTTATAAATGAGAATGACAGATAGAAATAGGTGATTATTTATCTATTTATTCTATTGATTTTTTAATAGGGCTGCGACGTGTAGGCCTGAACGAACGACTTCTTGTAACTTGCCTTATTTTTGCTTATGTGTTTCTATTTTAACCCAATAGAGAAAGAATTTGGAAGAGGAGAATGAGGAAGAGTAGGAGGAAAAGGATAGAGACCAGAGGTAGAAGAGATACGAGTCACTGGCTGAATCAATTAAACAAGGACGAAGACAGAGACGAGGATAGGAGGAAGCTTAGGGATAGGAATAAATGCAAAAGTATATAGTAATGCAATTCTTAGGGAAGTGGTAAAGACAAGGGCATGAGGAAAGGTTAGATAAGAACGATAGTAAGGAGCGAGGGTTGAAATATGAACGACATGAAGGACTGGGTAAGAGGTGGAAGACTGGGAATAAAGACAGAGGGTGAGTGAAGGTTTGGAGTAACGGTACTGACAAAGAAAAGGGTAGAACCAGGGAATATGATAGGGGCAAGGGAAGGGTAGAATAGATGAAAAGGCAAGAATTAAAAGTCAAATCAGTGAAAAACGGTTTACTACAAATCTGCCTGAGACAATAGAAAGAAAGTAACGAAAAACGGGAAAAATATATTAAACAAACCACGTACTTATCTAGCTACCTACCTGTTTATCTACCTATATCCCTCACTAACAAACTAACTAATCTCACTAACTAAATAGATAGATAGATAAACAAGCAACTGATTATCTGGCTGAGTAACTATGACGTTTTTTTTTTCTGTTATTCACACATTAATTCAATGCTGAAAATAAAGTGAAAGAAAATGCGCTGTTCTCAAGTCAACACTTTAACTGCTATTGTTTCTCGAGGTACAAATCTGGATCATATTTTGAACAAACACCACTGACAATAAAAACATAATGGCACAGTTCTAGTTTTGGCTCGGTAAATTCATCTAATGCTTCTCAAATGAGGCAAAGAATACCATATTGTCATTAGGAGTCAAAACACGTAGTTATTGTTTACTAGTTTGCCTTTTTTCGGAGCTTAATACCGTTACTTTTCTAAGCATGTGATTTACGATGCTTTTCCTCCCCGACAGCCAGCGACGGGTGCCTGGAGGATTTTGAGAACACAGCCGCCTTCTCCCGAGACTACCAGGCTGTGCAGGACTGTATGTGCGACACGGAGCACATGTTCGAATGCACAGACTCCACGCAGGACTCCGAGATCACCGCCCTGGCGCGATCTATACAGAACGAGGGCGTCCTGGACTCCACGTTGGACACCATCATGAACGACCTGGTAAGTGGTGGGGCAAAGCGGGACCGGAAAGACTGTGATGGTACCGGGGTGGTGGAGGAATTAGAGGAGTACGTGTTATCCCTTATGGTTTGGTCACATAGTAAGAAAAGAAGACCAGGAACTGACTAAAAGATCCTGGATAAAAACAGCTAAGAGAAGATCGAGGGCAAGACAGAAAATGAGATGGAGGCTTGGCACCACGTTAGAACTGCTAAAGAAAAGAGTCACACAGGAAGATGCAAAGGACAGAGACAACTGGAAAAAAGTGTATGTGCCAACCGCTGACTGTAGGAAATCGGTGAAAAGAGAAGCGTCATCCACTGCAACAGGAACTATTAAATTAACATTCATTAGAGAGGCGTTGAGTTAGAGATCTAGGTAATAGAGATACCATGAGGGACCTAACAAGGATAATAAAGTATAACAAAGACGATGAGATACATAACAAGGATGACGTACTGTAACAAGACCTTGTAATCAGAACAGGATTAAAGGTAACGGGTTCAATCGTGACTATTGAATTTAACATAGAGAAAAGAAGGAATTGTTTCTCCTATAGAGTAGCAAATGAATGAAACTCTCATTAATCAGGTTGTCAGAGTGGAGTCAACAGAAGCTTTCCAAAGAAAATAAGAAAGACCTATTGATTAAAAGTAAAGCTAGATATATTAGGCATGTGTGTTTAATAAGAGCGTCACGCGTAGGGCTACTGCGTCTTTGCATCTATTCCCTTGTTCTTTTGTTCTTCTTGTTTTATGTAAACAATTAGGAATCACGGCAGAGAAGAGTTAATTAGCAGAGATAGACAATTTATGTAATGTTAGGTTATTATTTTCATCCGATGAGAGAGAGAGAGAGAGAGAGAGAGAGAGAGAGAGAGAGAGAGAGATCAGCAATATACTCATACGTTATCACTTTCCCCAGACTGATGAGAACCGCCACCTTGTCGCCAAGAAATTCCACCAAAAGAAGGTAGGCTGATCTCTCTCTCTCTCTCTCTCTCTCTCTCTCTCTCTCTCGATAATTGGACTCAAACTGAAGCATATGATGGTATACTTCATACAGGATTGCCACGTGCAGGCTTCTTGCAGCTTCCCTTATTTTCTCTTATAATCTTACGTGCCCCTTCCAGAGCGTCAACCCTTACCTGTTGGGAGAGAAGCTTCCCATCGCCGCCAAGAAGGGAGGTGTGCTGTAAGACCGAGCTCCCCCCAGGCGGACAGGTACAAGACTTCACTTCACATAGTCGACAATGATGTCACTGAACTAACACTTTGCCAGGTTCCTGCTTCAGTAACGCTCTTGCCTCTCATCCTGACTTGGAGGTGCCGCCCCCAGCCCCGCCCCTCGCGCCGCCTAGCACCCAGCAGGCCTCGGGTCACACTCTCTGTCACTACACACCTGGCCAATAAGCAAGGGCCAAATGTTCAGCTCTCCGCGATAGCATCTTCATGTACTGTCAAGATTACAATTTGTATGGGAGAATGTAATCAAGACGACGATGGCTCATTCTGGTATATGTAGTACACTGCATACATATATACACCCACGCACATACAAACTGTTACTGTTGCTACCACTACTACCACTACTATTACTACTACTACTACTACTACTACTACTTCTACTACTACTACTACTACTACTACTACTACTACTACTACTACTACTACTACTACTACTACTACTACTACTACTACTACTACTACTACTACTACTACTACTACTACTACTACAGTCGCTACTAGTATTACTTATACTACTACCACACCTTCCAGTGTTGTCTAGTGAGGAGGTGTGATAAGCATCGCCACGAACACTGGTGAGGGCAGCGAGCGTTGCTGACAGGAGAGGGACCACGGCGTTTCCCACGTTGTGGTCCCCTACACAATAACAGAATAAAATATAATAAAAAATACTTATAACTTAAATAAGTAAAAAAAAAAAAAAAAAAAAAAAAGAGGAGATCTGGATTTCCTTGGAAGAGGGCTACGATCACACAGCAGGGACAGTCGCATCTCCCCACCATCCTAAACTATAGCTGACAACCCAGCACTTGTATATTCATTAAGCCCTATATCTGAGCCTTACATTTCCTGGATGCGGCACCCACGTCACCATTCCCTTGGCAGGTCCTCACCATGCAAATAAAGTGCAGATCTCACTGCCCATTCACCGCCGGCGGGAGACAAACAAAATTTGCTTGACAATATTGCTGTGTTAATATATGTAGAATAGCCCCTCCCCGCCCCCGACTCTCTCTCTCTCTCTCTCTCTCTCTCTCTCTCTCTCTCTCTCTCTCTCTCTAGCATTCTTTTGTGTGTATCTGACGTTTGGTAGACAAACATTCTCCCTCTTTTCTTTACAATTCCTCAAATCGTGAGCAAGTTCTTACGGTTCTTCCTGTATCTGAAAAATACAACCCCTTCACCGACAGGTAAGGGAATACACACACATACACAGCTAAACCCACGCACGCACATGCACACACAAACATACACACACACACACACACACACACACACACACACACACACACACACACACACACACACACACACACACACACACACTACCTGTCTCAGGTGGAAAAATAAATGTGAAGGAGAAAACACGAAACATTGGGCAATTATCACACTGTCAGAATTTGGCAACTATCAATATCATAACCATGCAAGTATTACAAGAGTCCTTATATATATATATATATATATATATATATATATATATATATATATATATATATATATATATATATATATATATTATATTATTGATGTATACACAAATTATATATAATAAATAAATTATTGTGAATTTCCAAAACGTTTATTTTCATATCTCTAACTTGGAGAGTTTTCTTCTTTTATGTAAGAGGGGAAAGCCGGCCAAGGGCAACAAAAATATAAAAGCTGCCAGCCCCATTGCTGGTCAGATAGAGTTAGCCAAAAGACAAGGACAAATGTCTTGAGACCTTCCTCTTGAAAGAAGTCAAGTCGTAGGAAGATGGAAATACAGAAGCAGGCAGGAAGTTCCAGAGTTTACCAGAGAAAGAGTAAAAATGATTGAGAGTATACTAGTTAACACTATTGCATTAGGGAGTTGGACAGAATAGGGTGAGAGGAAGAAGAAAACCTTGTATAGCGGGGCCACAGGACGATTGGAGATATGCAGTTAGCAAGATCAAAAGCAGCTAGCATGGAAATAGCTACTAAAGATAGCAAGAGATACAAGATTCCGGCGGTGAGAAAGAGGCTGAAGACAGTCAGTCAGAGGAAGGGAGTTGACGAGAAGAAAAGCTTTTGATTCCATCGTATTTAATAAAACTGTGTAAGGGGATCCACCTCAAACATGCGAAGAGTATTCCATACAAGGAAGGAGCTAGCAGTTGGAGGGGCAAGAAAAAACTTGTGGAAACGTCTCAGAACGCCTAACTTCATAGAAGCTGTTTTAGCAAGAGATGAGATGTGAAGTTTCTAGTTTAGATTATGAGTAAAGGACACACCGATGATATTCAGTGTAGAAGAAAGGAGACAGTTGAGTGTCATTAAAGAAGAGGGGATAGTTATCTGGAAGGTTGTGTTAAGTTGATAGATGGAGGAATTGAGTTTTTGAGGCATTAAACACTACTACTAAGTTTTCTCTGTCCAGAAATTTTAGAAAGATCAGAAGTCAGACGTTCTGTGGCATCCCTGCGTGATCTGTTGACTTCCCGAAGGGTTGGTCGCGTCTTATTTATTTTGTGGACTTCTATGTAGGTCTTTCTACCCGATGTCTCACGTATCCCTGTGTTGCCCGAAAAAGTTCCCTGGTTACTGTGATACATCGTGCAAGAAACTACATGTCAAATTATCAGCACACACAACTGATGAAGAAAGTCGCATCAAATTTCAGCACTAAATACTCAGCGCAGAAGTTCTCGAGTTATGGTAGGCTTCTTTTTGGAGACAGCATTCTATAAACGTGTCATTGGCGAAGAGACGAGAGCATAAGCAAAAAAAAATTCATAGCGACGCACGTTTCCAAGCCTTGTTTGTAGGTTTAACATTAATAAAATCCAGACCAACTTATTATAGCTTTTCTTTTTAAGAGAAAACTACCTGCTGTGTTAACAATATGTTGGAAAAATACGGCTTGATTTTTAAATAAGTACGACAACTTTGGTTACTTTCCTACATCCTCTGTATTTTTCCTTACAAGTTTATTGAAATTTCCCTGTGCTAATAAACTGAGAAAGAACTTCTGTGTACATCGGAGTAAAGGTTATTACGGAGTTCATCTCAGGTCAGCAGCTCGGTTGTCGTACAGTGGCTCCGTGTCGTGACAGAGCATGTATCTGCTTTCCCATGTATTCCACCCTAATTACAGAGGGAATAAGATATGTTTGTTTTGTACTGGTGGAGCTGTGAGGGATGTTGTGTTAACCAAGAGGCCAAGTGTGATGTTTGTCATTGGTGAGAGAAAGCAATCACATCAAGGGGAGCAAACGGAGGGATCTTGGTCCCTTTTCTCCTGAAGTTTCCAATTACACTACATTACCAATGTAATGCATTTGTGTTAATCTTCTTACCACACACTCTTATCTTCTTTTAATTTCTCACAATTCTATCCCTGAGAGCAACGACCACGTTTGGCCGAGACGTGGCTGGCTTGGTGAGTCACGACGCGATATTAACACGGATGAGTTGCTCTGCTCACGCTGTTCCTCGCCGCTTGGTTGTATTTCAAATTTTCTAGGTCATCATAAGCCACGCTCCAGTTCTCCCTCCTTGGTGTGTGCAATGAGGTCACGAGGGTACAGGCTTTCTCGTATGGCAGAGTACTTTGCGTAAGTACTTGCTGTGGATGTGGAGGCATTATTATTTCATATTAGGGAGAGTTTCCAGACATTTGATACTCGCACGCCATAATCTTAATATATTTGTTTGTTTGATTTATCAGCAGGGGAATTTTAATTAATGAAGGCGGCTGTGATGGGCGTAGGAGCAGGAGTGAGATTTCTTTATTTATCTATTCATTTATTTATTCAGAACACCAATTCATTACCGTAGACTATTTGATACATTTTTTCATAGTTTTCACCGTCCATTCTTTCCTTCTTGGTTGTTGTAAATACAGCTTGTGTTTCTTAAGAAGTCTTTCGTTTACATCAATGCATTACACTAGACTATGTATTTACTACGCGTTGAGGAATCTAGCCTGGAGCACAAGAGAAAAGATGGTTAATAGAGTTCACTTCACCTTTCGAGGTGTTTTGATATTAGCGAGTCATGTCACGACCTACTTGAAAAATAGATCGTAACAAAAGGCGAGACAGGTAGATATATGGTCATCAAGGAAACAATTATGGATGCTAAACTTTTTTGCATTAGGAAGATGGACAGAATACCATAGGCAAGTTCAGAAGAGCAAAACTGTCCTCTATGATGGTATGTAACCCATCATCATCGGATCATCTATGAAATTTTAACTTGAGGAATCGCTATAACTTTCACTGCCTGGAACCTTTTGAAACCATTGGGAATATGGCATTTTTTATCATATGAAATCAAACCTAACCTTTTCTTCGATAATACACAATCTATCCTTATCAAATCATTAATGAAATTATAAAAACATCCCTGAGAAATCGCTATAACATTCACTATACAGAAACTTTTAAAAGTATTGAACATAAGATGCAGAAACGATTGAGAATATGTCTCTCTTGGGTGGATTTCCATTTGGACCGTGACTTAATCTTGTTACCCTCCCAGCTTTGAGAGGAGCGTCTCGTGCATTTGGCAGTTGCGTGAAGTAAAGCAGAGTGCATGGTGACAGCACACAACTCAGTTTTCACAAGGTCGGTGGGTCTTACGTCGAATTTAGGATAGTATTCTCAAACACCTCGGTTTCATATCTGTCATTTTTCAGCAGACGTCTGTGGAAGTTAAAGTGATTTTCAATATTTTTGTGAATCTTGTGATGGTTTTATTACGATACTGCTTAAATAATGAAGAAAAAAGAAAAACACCCATTATCTTCACGGTCTTTAAAAATAGTGGTCTTAAAAGAAATACAAAGCTTTTCAAAATATGAACTTAAATTTAATACTTGTAAAAGTATTAAGTTTAATATGGCAGATTGCATAATAAGGAGTTTTCATTTAGAATAAAAAACCTTTTGTGAGAGCTAACACTAATACAATGTGTTTTGTAAGGCTTTGACGATTTTTTTGTGGAATTAGACTAAACCCTATACGGATGAGGCGCTATTTTTGTCTTCGAGAGAAAAGATGAAAAAAAGTATTTGGTAGGGAGGATCCATTCTTGTAAAAGAGTTTGTATTGTACACGAAAGAAAGTACAAATATGAATGAGACACATCACTTAATTGTTTTCGTTACAGAAAACTGAAAGAACAATATTATTGAAGATTCCTCTTATCCTGGGATGAACTGTGCCGTTGCATATTAAGTCATAGTGTTGTTGACTGACTGGCAGCCAATGACGTGAGTGACACAATAGCGTGGGCATCGCACAGGCGAGACGACAGCGATCACTTTGTTGAGGAGAGAAGGAAGCATCGCTAACGTAATCCATAATCATGCTCCTTATACAGGGAGATTCCGGCAAGCCGATAAATGCAGCCAAAATTGAAGGGACTTATTGTAAATCTACAACGTTGAGCAGTCGACTTTTGTCCGTTTTTTCACAGCTACCTCACTTTTTAAGTTCTGTGGAGAACCTGAGCAAAACATTCCCACCTTGCGCTTCGAAGAAAGATGGTTTATGCGATGATGGGTGATTATATCCACCTTTCAGATATGTGAGCAAATAAAAAAAAAGGTTGTTGTGACAACACCTCCGTTGAATACGAGTCTCCACTAAAACACATACAAAGTACTTACCTTTTTTTGGAAGACATCACGAGTCATCAGATAGCGTGGAAAGGACGAAGCACCTCTTTGTTCTTCATCTTCAAGAAGCAAAATGAGGGCGTTATGGAGACTGTTTCACTGCATCGTTCCCATCCTGAAAAAAAATAAAAATAACATTATAATATCAATATTGAGCAATCTCCCTTATACTGTCGTGTATCTGACACCACTAAACTCAATACCAATATCATTTGTCAATATAAATTCACGCCACAATCCATACTGAGAAGATACACACATCTCAGTTGGGCAGGATGAGGAGGAACTAAATGCACAGTCTATTAACAAAAATCCTGAGTGGGAGTTCCGACACAACTCAGAAGCTCTCGCTAAAACCTGAATACAAATGTCACGAATAACCAGCACTTGTCACCACCACGCCAAAGATACACACAGCCTGGTTCCTTCTTTCCAAACTTGTGTGAAGCAGAGGCTCCTCCTCAACACTGACGAAAGCAAACACATGGCCGGGGCGAGCTGCCGCCAGTTCAGGACACACGCCAATATGACAACACGCCAATACCAGACACCTTATTTTTTTTCATAATCATTAACTTTTTACACACTGGCGCTTGTATCAGCCTCCTATATACTTTTGTAGCTTAGAAAGGACAAAATAAGTTTTACGTTTTCTCTCATTTCTGTGAGTAAATGGTTAGATATGTATCTCAAAACAAATTCATGTGAATCTCTTTAACTAAACATCAAACACTTCTAAACTCTGGAATACAGTGAATTTTACCTGAGATCAATTTCATATACTACTGTAGGGTATTGAAAGGGAAGGAAAGGGCGTTTGCATGGTAGTCACACTGTTGGAGTGGCAATATTCGTCACCCTTCCTGTCCTTAACAAAATTTCGAGTAAAGCTGTATTGTCTTTACCCTTCGAACTCCCAGCACTCAATGAAACCCTCCCCTCACTCAGCCCAGGACGCTCCACTCACTACCCTAGCCAGTATCATTCTTATTAAACTATCATTGGAGTCACAGATATCCTTTTAAAACCCACTACTGATTTCCACCAATTCCTATTGTAAAAGTATTGGAGATAAAACAATGAAAAGTTTGACTATATGGCATCTTGAGCTGAAACCATTACCTTCTTTTTATATTTTGCACTACCTCCCTGATGACAATAGTAGTGTATTACGGCATCTCATTCCGTCTGTGACTGGAGTGAGTATGTGTCTATTCATCCACTTAGTTTTTTACGAGGATTTTACTCTTTCAGATTTAACACAATGCATGGTGCACATCTCTTGCATAAACGTAGTGAGCAAATTCAATAATGATTTCGGTTTGATTTAAATAAGTTAGATATTAATGGTGTATTTTTCCCTTAAAGTTTACATCGCAGCAACTCTAAAATAAATTACCCTTTTACTGATATGATCGTGAAATAAGAGTTCAAATAATTCAAGCATACCAGCCAAAATCTACTAGAATAACAACTTCATTTCCTTTCCTCAAATATTAAAAAAATATTATGATGGATTCATGCTGTTGTATCATTATGAGTTTCAAGGAACACAGTCCTGGTCCCTTCACCCCCACCATCTGCGTGCGTCGCCCTAGGTGATGCGCACGAACTGCTGGAACACGTCCGGGATGACCCTCGCGTACTGCGTGCTTCCTCTCACCACACCAACATCCCCTAACCTTCCGAGACAGACAGGTCTTCCGGTGACAACTTACTGACAGTTATTGTTGCTATTAATGCTGCTGCTACTCCTCCTCCTCCTCCTCCTCCTCTTACTACAACTACTGCCACCACCACCATCACTACCACCACCACTACTACTACCACTACTACTGCTACTACTACTACTACTACTACCACCATTGCTACTAGTACTCTCCAACGATTATTATCAATGGAAGTAGAACCACTACAGAATTATCTCTCCTTTTTTCCGTCTTTTCCCCCATCTCTCTCTCTCTCTCTCTCTCTCTCTCTCTCTCTCTCTCTCTCTCTCTCTCTCTCTCTCTCTCTCTCTCTTCCCCTATCAAGGTTCCTGCTCCATTACCAGGCTTCGGGGAGACGAGGCACCCCACCTGTTCGTTCCTGGAAGCCCGCCCCAGATGCATGCACTACCTGATGTGTGTCCTCCATGGAGCTCCCACGTAACTCCAGCAGGATCCAGGAAGTTATGTGATTCTCCCTCTCTATGCGATCACTTCAGCCAGCTACGGAGTTCTCCCTATTGGCAAAGACGGATATTAATTAAGTTTATTACACGCGGCGTGGTGGTGGTGGTGGTGGTGGAGGTGGTGGTGGTGATGTTCATTTGCCGGCAGGAAGGTGAAGTAATATGTTTTAGGTATAGAATTGATCCGCACTCGTTCCTTCGCTCGTCTCTCAAGTGTGATACGAGTACTCATTGACTAAGAAGGATAACATTTTCACAAGTGTTGGCGTCTAAGTATATTCTAGTCGATAGATACTGTTGTAATCTTCAAGGGTTTACTCTCATCACTCTAGTGCCAGCGTAAGAAGGTTTCTGCGATATTAAAGGGAAAGCATTCAATTAGACCGATTAAGAAATTCTGTAGCTTTCGAAAATGGTCTTCATGAGTATCTAAAGTTTCAAAACATAGGCTCTTATCTTCATTAACAGCGCAATTTTTCTTCCCTATACAGACGAACGCATGATGGCTAATTCTCCAGAAACGCAAGATAAAACATCCGTGGGTCTTGGCGGTAGCGGCCAGCTAAGTGAAGGGTTGGCTAGTAGGCCATTACGTGACCTCATCACCGTTGCTCTCAACTCCCGAGGCTCGTGAAGAGCCTCGGGAGTTGAGAGCAGTCATTTTTATGTCAACGGTGTCTGCATGGAGAACCTGAGATACAATTGTGGGACTCATAGAGGATGTGGTAAAACACACACACACACACACACACACACACACACACACACACACACACACACACACACACACACACACACACACACACACACACACACGCACAGAGAGAGAGAGAGAGAGTGTGTGTGTGTGTGTGTGTGTGTGTGTGTGTGTGTGTGTGTGTGTGTGTGTGTGTGTGTGTGTGTGTGTGTGTGTGTGTGTGTGTGTGTGTGTGTGTGTGTGTGGGTTCAATGACTACAGTATGCACATTTTAACAATTAACGTCAAACGCATTTAATATAATAATTCTGAACTAAAAATTCTAAAGCTTAAACACTGCAACTGACGTCCACCATTGTGCCCTACTTATCCTCAATAATACCACACACACACACACACACACACACACACACACACACACACACACACGTTTAAGTAGTG
>NC_059269.1:8601128-8621128 GCF_017591435.1 Portunus trituberculatus | reverse complement strand
AGGATCTTGTCTACATCACCTGTCTTATATCCCTTATGTCATTATACCACTTAAAAACCTTTGTCAGATCTCGTCTCAGTCTATGTCTCTCTAACCTGATTATTAGCCCTAAGGAGCTTGTCTTATCGCCCCTTTCATATCCCTTATTCCACTTAAATGCTTCCTTCAGATCCCATCTTATTCTACTCTCCTCAGGGATCTGGTCAAGATTACTCAAATATTGTACGTGGCTGAGTGCCGGGATGGGGGTTTTGTCATCTCCGGGTTCCTGAGCCAAGGTGAAGGTCACGGTAAGACGCCTCCAAGGTCACACTAACCCAGCTTTTCTCTATAACACCACCATCACCACCACCACCACCACCAACACCATCACCCTTCGCCACCACTACTGTGAACATCCAGAGCCAGTCAGTGTTGAATGAGTAAGGTTATATTAACTTTTCAAGCGTAAAAGTTTCACTAAATAAATGATTTAGAAATAAGAGAAAGAATTTCCTGTCAGTGAAGATTCATCCATACTTCATACTGTCGAAGTAATTTAACACGAGTCATATGAAGGAAGCCATTGTGTTCGGTCTAACAATTTACGTACGAATCAATATAACAACTTTTTAGCGTCTTCAAATGTTAAATTCAGTAAGCAAGCAGGAAGATAGGAGATTGTAAGGGAGGAGGAAGGGAGGAAAGGAAGGAGGAAGAGGAAGTGTTACAGTAGAAGGAAGGAAACAAGCCACTACCAACATTAATTCTCCTTTCATCTAGCACATTACCTCAAGGATATTCTCTCCTATGGACATTCTCTTTCAGCTTATCATTCGTAGGAGTGTGTTCTGACAAGGAAACACTAAGTGAAACCTTTGTGTCTAGCGGTTCAGGTTAAGTTAGGATAGGCATTCTGTGTTCATAAGTTACGTTGACTATGTGAAGTCTGGGTTTTAGGTAAGGTTAGTTATATTCTAATTACATGTTAAGCTAGGTATGTTAAGTAAGACACATTAGCTTCTTAGGTTAGACAACGTTAGGTATGTGTAGTTGAGTTATGTTAGGTTAGATGTATTACAGTCATATGTTAAGATAGGTGTGTTAGTTTAACAAATGTACGTCTTATTCTAAAATTAGGTTACGTTAGGTGCGTTAGGTTGAGTTTACGGCCATATATATATATATATATATATATATATATATATATATATATATATATATATATATATATATATATATATATATATATATATATATAAAGAGAAATTCGTTGGGAAAGGAAAATATCCAAGAAGGGCAATTGAAGAGAGGAATAGATCTAATTCAAAGAGAAAAAACATGAAGAGAAAAGTTTAGGTTAATGGTCAACAATTGGGAAGAGAGGGAAACACCTACAAAGAGAAAAATCTTGGAAGAGAATACGATCAGAGGAATGACTTGAGGGGAAAACACGAGAGGATGGGGAAAAAAAAAAAAACAAAAAACAGTATTATACAGAATATAAAGGTCTTCAAGCACACACTATGTAAACCGAAGGAAACATAACGTGGACATGAGAGAAAGAACGAGACATGAGGATCCTGACGAAACAGAAAGAGAGAAGCAATGTTGTCCTGTCCAGTGAACGTGGAATTGCCGCCATCACAGTTTGGCTTACGTAACATGCCTCGCCTCGACCACTCCGAGCCTGTGCTGGGAAACGAGGCGAAGACGAGACATGGTGAACTCTGTAGCTGTAATGGCAGTAAGGGTGGTGGTGATGGTGGTGGTGGTAGGGTGAGTGAGTGAGTGATTTATGTAAGATAGCAGGATGTGGTGCTAATTATTTTATTGTTGTTGGTAGTGGTGGTGATGATGGTGGTGGTGGTGAGTGGTGGTAGAGTGATAGTAAGATGGTAGTGGTCATGTAATGATGATGCTTGTGTTAGAGGTATTGTTGATAGTATTAATGCTTATAATAGTGGTAGTGGCGGTGGTGGTGGACAGATAACTGAGGTGGTTTGGAGTGGTGGTGATGCTTATAGTGGAAGTGGTTATGGTGATGATGGTGGTCGTGTAGAATAGATACGTACAGTGAGTGGTCAGAGTAGTAGTGACGCTTCTAATAGTAGTGGTGGTATTATGATATACAGTTACTTTTCCGTATGGTGTTGGTAGTTGTGAAGCAGTAGGACTAACACATATAATGGTTACGGTGGCAGCGATGATTGCAGTGATGGTGATGCTATTGGTGTTGGTGGTGGTGGTGGTGTTCTGGGCGTGGCGGAGGTGGCGACGTCGAGGCTGTATAGGGTAAGGAGGAGGAGGAGAGGAGGAGGAAGCGTCCCATTCAGGCGGTGTCGGTGGCTGGCTGACTGACCGTACACAGTCGTCATGGTGATGCTGACGTCACCACCACTCAGTACCTCATTAGTGTGTCCTGCAGAATGGACATGAATCCGTTCTTTGGCACGTTTTGCTTCAGGTTCCTGCTTCAAATTGTTATGAGCAGACCACCTCATGCTCGCATCTCTCATAATGGTGCTTCAGGAGATTAATTGATGACAGCCTTCAGAAAGCCCTTATCATCGCACTTTTCCAACGTGCACGCCCTCTTTGTGTTTCAGGATTCGGCCCCCTCCCCTCCCCAACTCTTTGGCCAGTCGTCCGTCAGTAATGAAAGTCTAAAAATAGCGACGTGGTTGCCAGTGTGCACAAAGACTCCATGTTTGTGGTTTGCCTGGAATCATCAGCATGTGTTCCTAAAGTGAATTTCGTTATTAGAGGACTTTGCCGTTGACTGGTGGGTTAGTTGAATCCTTGTGTCACCAGGATGAATGAAAATGTGTTGGGCAGGGTGCCTGCAGAGAGCGGGACCTGCGCAGCCGACCCGCCCTCCATTCATAGATTTCGAAGCTCCCTTTCAATGTGTTTCTGACGCCTCTCCACTGGAATAACACCAGAAACCTGTTTCTTTCGAACGGCAAAAATGTTCCCTAAAATGTCTGTTTAGAGTAGTGCATGTCACTAGCATACTTCCACTTTAAATGAAGGTCGACGTTTTGAGAACTAAGTGAAACCTCCATTCAGACATTTTCACATACGCCGTCTTCGTACACTCAGTCCTTGGCTCGCTTCCCAACCAATGGGTGCACGCGTTCCAAGCCGACTAGGAGGGTGGATTCGACAAGAGGGGAACAAGCTTACATGCGACGCTGCCACATGTTGAGGAAACTAATGCTTTAAAAATCCAAATGAAATTGGATTAAATTTGTTTTTTCTAACGCTGCAGAATTTATGAAACGATCAGGCTGGCAGAGGTGTGTGCCTTAGTACTGCAAATACTGCTTCCACTTGCCCGTTTTAACAAATGTTTGTACACTTGTGAGTCCCGCAAAGTAAACATCATCTTCACATTCAGGGTCACAAGAAAAGACTTCTTGGACTCAGCTTATGAAACCTAAGGAAATTCTAAGGTTGAGATGTTCCAGATGGTGAACAGAGAACAACATCAAGTAATAGACTATGAGCATGATGAAACCTGCAGTCCGAGAGAGAAAAGTGGTAACCTGGAAGATCATCAACACCACCACCACCACCACCACCACCTCCATCCTTCATCTAGTGATTATTACGGGTGAAATCTCCTTAATAACGCCCTCAAGATGTAATGGAGACTACACGTCCCTTGTGAATCAGTCCGGGGCGGAGGGCGTGCCGGCCTCAGCGCGCAGGAGTTTGGCAAGCCTGCTGTGTGGGTGGACGAGGGAGAAGAGGAAGGAGAGGAAGAGGTGGGTGGAGAGGGATGCGGGGGAAGGAGGGGTCCGAATTTGGTATGGCCAAAGGGACAAGTCAGGATGCGGGGTGGGAGGACGGGAGCGGAAGGAGAGGGAACCAGGGAGACGAGAGGCAGCGGCAGAGCGGGTAAGGGAGGCTGGCAGGGACGGGGAGGCGGGATGGCAGAGCGCAGTGAGGCAAGGGAAGGTGGGGTAGGGGGCACGGGGGAGTATCGCTGAGGGGAGGCGTGGGATGCACTGAGGGGAAAGGAAAACGCTGACGGGGAGAAATCCATCCCCTTTAAGGAACGCCTGAGGGATGTTGTGTCGGAGTGGGGGATGCTGTGTGGCCTGTGTTGTGTAAGGAAACATTAAAACACCACTGGGGACACTCACAGCGTCCCCATAGCCATCCGGGAGGAACAAGGGGAAGATAGAGAGAAAAGGGGGAGAGGCTGGAAATTTCAGAATGAACGGGGTAGATCAATAGCACATTATCAAATTTGGAAGGCGGCCAACGCTTGGTGCGTGGGTGGCGGCGGCGGCGGCGGTGTTGTTGTTGGTGGTGATGGTGGTGGTGGTAGTGGTGGTGGTCTGCTGCGACGCTCTGTGAGGAAGCTAGGGAGGGAAGGAGAGCGGGGTGGTGGGGCAAGCAGGAAGGTAGTAGGAGATTGTGAAGCAGGAAGGTTGGGAGGGAAGGAAGGAGGGAGAGGAAGTGTTGGGGTAGAAGAAGGAAACAAGCCACTGCCAACATTAAATTTTCTCTTCAGCCTCTCTTCCCTCTTGCCTCATTCTCTGCACCAACACTTGCACGTCTCCCACGCTCTCTCTCTCTCTCTCTCTCTCTCTCTCTCTCTCTCTGACCTTTCTTCACAGGAGGATATTTTCCACTGTGTGAAGGAAGTTAATATAAAACTCCAGTGTTTTAATTTTTTGTTTCAAACGAGACATAAACACACACACACACACACACACACACACACACACACACACACACACACACACACACACACACACACACACACACACACACACACACACACACACACACACACACACACACACACACCGCCTACTTCTATCTATGAAAGAAATTTCTACGAGTCGTTTCATTTTTTTCATTATGAATCCGCGATAATAGTAGTAGTATCATTATCATTGATAACAATAACATTATAATCATTATTATTGTTATTATAATCCCCTTTCATTGTAGGCTTGATATGTTCTTAATGTTATTGCTTCTGTTGGTGTTGATGTTGTTGTGGTTGGTGGTAGTGGTGGTGGTGATTATAGTGTTGATGTTATACGTAATTATTGTTGATCATGGTACTATTGTTGTTGTTGTTGTTGTTGTTGTTGTTGTTGTTGTTGTTGTTGTTACTGCTGCTGCTGCTGCTGATGTTGCTGTTACAACCATTTCAGTAGTAGCAGTGACAATAGTATTAAATTTTTATTATTATTATTATTATTATTATTATTATTATTATTATTATTATTATTATTACTATTAACATTATTATTACTATCACTATCATTGCTGCTGCTGGTATCATAATTATCATCATCATCATCATCATCATCATCATCACCATTACCATCAGCATCACCATCAGCATCACCACTAATATTCCCTTGCTTGATTTCAGGTTGCATTGCGCCCTTGTGTTGACAATGCACCATCATCACGCCATGAGGCCCCTGCACTTCCTCTCTCCTTTGTTTTCCCTCCTCCTGCTGTGTGTGTGTGTGTGTGTGTGTGTGTGTGTGTGTGTGTGTGTGTGTGTGTGTGTGTGTGTGTGTGTGACGTGTTAAAAAATCTCAAGGCTAGTTTTTGGAAAATTCACGATTCATATTTCTCTTCTTTTCATTTATTTCTTTGTAAATTTACGTCTGAATTTTTGCTTCTTTGTTCTAAGGTTCCTAATTATGTTGTTAATCTATTAATGTGTGTGTGTGTGTGTGTGTGTGTGTGTGTGTGTGTGTGTGTGTGTGTGTGTGTGTGTGTGTGTGTGTGTGTGTGTGTGTGTGTGTGTGTGTGTGTGTGTGTGTGTGTGTGTGTGTGTGTGTGTGTGTGTGTGTGTGTGTGTGTGTGTGTGTGTGTGTGTGTGTGTGAAGAGAAATGACAACAATGATATCCAACAGATTGAAAATACAGTACTTATTATTCAAATCCAGTTACTGTTGTTGTTTGGCATGTATAAAGAAATAAATAAATCAAACAAATAAACCTCACGAACTACATATAGCTAAGCATCAGTACTTTAAGATATTCATAAATACCCTAAAAGTACTGAACCGTAGAAATTAGGTAAATACAAAGAATGCTCGGTTTCATTAGGATATTTTAGGTTAGGTTAGATTAGTACGGAATAGCAGGATGTGACATGATGGGAACTGGAGATGGCATGAGATAACAGGCAATGGATAGAGGATATTGGTACAGGATAGCAGGGGATGACATAACACGCGCAAGTAATGAAAAAAAAACAATAGTAGAAATGGAACAGAATGGGAGGAAGTAACATGGCATAGTTTCTGGATAGTTTCTGGATGACAATGGTTAACAGATAATGGAAGATGGATAGATGAATGGAATAAGAGAAAATGACATAAAATAACGCACGTAGGGGGGAAGGTAGAGCATGGTTGTCACGTTCACAGCTCTGAAAGCGAGAATGTGATGTTTGGTGACAGGTTGCGTCTGAATGGCGTGTGTGAACAGCTTACCTTCCCATCCTTTTAGATAGCACACCCTGACTTTTCAAGACAAACTAATTTTTCATCAAATAACAAGCGTCCTTTTTGTTGCCCTCACGCTCAGCCTTTCTCCATTGCACGATGCTGTTGTGTCGAAGATCGTTTTCAGTCAAGTTTTCAAGCACTAATTGGTTTACTGCTCTTGTTGGTAATCCTTTGTTTATTATATTCAGACCACTATATGAAATTGTTTGCATGGCTAGATGAAAAGTAGAAGGTTAATTTTGTGATTTTAAAGTTGCAAAGCTATGTGTGTACGGTATATGAAAAGTATATATAGTCTCCAGTGATAAGGTTAATAATCTTATTTTTCCTTTTTTTGTTGTTGTTTACTTGAGTTTTGTCGTCATTCTTTTATTTGTTTTTCGTCTGCTTCACGAGACCTTTCCGAACGTGATGGTAATTATGCATAGCCTTCCTCCAGTTCTTTCCGCCTCCACCCAGTGTTGCTTCCTGTGTTTCAGTTTCCGCTCCCCATCTCACTGTCTTTCCACGCACTACGCATTACCTCCGAATATTGAACCCTGAAGTCAAGTGCTGTCTCGGCCCTTAAGTGTTTATGCTTTCCTGAATTCACCACATTTCCTCCTTCGCAGTAGGGTTTAGGGCGCCAGTATTTTTTAATGACTCAATGTTTTTACTCTAATTACTTATCCAGTGAGGTTCTCGGAGTTTTCAAGGGTGTTTTCATGATTCTAGTGATACTGTGCTAAGAATTCTGCATCATCAGTGGAAAAACCGTCTCTGCTTATCCGATGTATTATCTCTGTGGTGTTTGAAAATAATAAACTTAGGCGTTTAAGGACGTAGGATTTAGTATTGCTCTAATTAGCACCGGGATACTGTTAATGAAATGTTATTGATTCAGTATATTTAGGCCAGTGGTTCCCAAACTGGGGGTAAATTACCCCCTGGGGTTAATTTAACCATTTTCGGGGGTAATGGAGGGGTGACAGAAAAAAAGTTATGAATTCTGAAAATCAAGAAAACAATGAGGTACCCGGTATTAGGATTATTGTTAACTTTGTCTTAGTATATAAAGTTGTAAAGTAAACCTATTATAAGAAAGTAATACCTGATGATGCCATTCATGATGATGATTTCCCTGCAAAGGAGGGGTGGATCACAATGCGAGCCAATGAAGCCTTGAAAATCGAATTCCAAAACCAAAATGCAGATTCCTTTTGGATTTCACGACTAGCTGACTCGCCAACTCTGTCCAAGAGAGCCTTGAATTTGTTGGTATCATTCTCAACAACGTATCTGTGCGAGAAGGGGTTCTCAACTGTGCTGGGTATGAAAACAAAAAAGAGGACTCGCTTCAATGTTGCAAACGATGCCAGGCTGGCACTTTCAACCACGAAGCCAAGAATTCCTAAACTAGCTTCAAGTATGCAACTCCATCCATCCCACTGATGTTCTTGACATCTTTGGTAATAGTCATTAGAGATGCACAATGTTCAAATACAATAAATAAAAGAAAATATCTCTAGTGTTTTAATTTAGCCATATATATCAATAATAACAACATTTTGTGAAAGGTGTAACATACTTTATGTGGCATGTTAAATTGGGTAACAAGCTGAAAAAGTTTGGGAACCACTGATTTTAGGCAAATAAGCATAGAAACTCGGTAAATTCACCCTCTAAATACTTTTATCTTTTAATATTCTTTTCATTTTCTTTTTTTTCATGATATAGACTATGTATTTAAGACTGAAACTTTACTTCTCAAACAAATCGCTAGTCTCCTTTCACACCTCATGTGGTTGTTTTAAGAGTTGCCTGATGGCGATGTTTATTTGCATTCTTTTATCACCTCTGTAATTAACTCTGGCTCCACGGATAATGAAGTTTATTTATAAGGGTTGGTTACATGTCTTGGCAGTTTCCTGTTGTTCACTTTGCGTTTCATTCAGTTCGTGTATTCACTTTGTTCGGGTAGCCAGAACGTTGACTCTTTCATGCCTTTCACTGGTAAAGCCTGGAATCTTTATGTTTATCTCCTTTCAATGACTTCCCGTTTCAAGTGAAGTATCAGGATATCTCTAGCACTCAATTGATTTTTTAATCTTCCTCTTTTAAATCTTTTTCTTCCTTTTTAACCAGCTCATCATATTTTATTTTCAATTTCATGCGCTTGGTCGCCTCAAACACGCAAGAAAAACAAATTGTCACAGGTTAAAAAAATAAAGAATAAAGACACAGAAGCAGTCAAACAACCCCACGCGATATCATGACATTATTAATCTCCCGTGTATTATTGAAAACTGTTGCAGCAACTCCTAGATGACAGAACGAGGGAGGAATACATTAAGACGTATTGATATCAGAGTTCAGAGAGCTTCTAGGCACAGAGAAGTCACAGTGCATCTTGTAATGTACATAGATGTTCACTGTGAATTGATATACACGATCTGAATTCTAAGATCAATGCAATAACACATGCACAAGAGGTTCTGCCAATCCTGGGGACACGGATGGTGGGGGAGACATCTGCAGTCACGCCCAGGATGGATGCAAAGGTCTTGGAGGCGCATGGAGCCATCTATGTATCAGTTGAAATAAACATCGAGTATTAAGGCATTGTGCAGAGCTAATCAACTCCTATTTTCCCATGGAGAGAGAGAGAGAGAGAGAGAGAGAGAGAGAGAGAGAGAGAGAGAGAGAGAGAGAGAGAGAGAGAGAGTGTGTGTGTGTGTGTGTGTGTGTGTGTGTGTGTGTGTGTGTGTGTGTGTGTGTGTGTGTGTGTGTGTGTGTGTGTGTGTGTGTGTGTGTGTTATTTTAGTTTCTTCGACATTACTGAAAACAAAATCGAAATTTGTTTAGTGCACTCCATAGTTGTATTCACGCGCCGCTGAAGGTCGTGACTCTCTGGAAAGGAAACAACATCATTCAACTTCTGTCAGCCTGTGATGGAAGTTGATGAATACACCTGAATGATTTTGCATCTCGTTACCTTAGTGGTCAACGTCATCACCTTTCTATTACCATGTGTTGTGGCGCTGCAATGCTGCATGTTGAGGGTGTGTTGGTGGAAAAACTTCATTTTCCGTTCCATTCTTCTGACCTTTCCACCGTAATCCACGCTAGTCAGACAAGCCTCACCAATCCTACCTTCACTTACAACTACATTGCCTCACCCTAAACCTTTCAGTCCCCGGAGTATTTTCGCAAGATCCCCTTTACGCTCTGGAAGCCAAAGGTTCCAAGATCAAGCAAGACTCGAAAGGTGAGAGTTCACCTCTCTTAATTTTATTAGTGTTGCGAGCAATATTACTAATGTCTTAACAATTACGCACTTTTACAGAGCAGACACTTACGAAATAATTGATAATTACTGGCAATCTTTACACACATGAGCAAACAACCTGTCGTAACCACTAACAAATTCAAAAGCGCAGGAACTCGATAAAAAAAAAAACTCAAAACAAAAATGACTGAATAGCAGGTTTATAATGAGTTCACTTACTAGTAAGCTTTGTCCCATTAGACCAAGTTTCCATGATCATTATACAAGTTCGTAGAAGCAAGGACGAGCAACGACTTTCTAGGAACGACCAAAAGAGACATTT
This sequence comes from Portunus trituberculatus, assembly GCF_017591435.1. NCBI lineage: Eukaryota > Metazoa > Arthropoda > Malacostraca > Decapoda > Portunidae > Portunus > Portunus trituberculatus. The sequence continues at coordinate 8,611,056 of NC_059269.1, read as the reverse complement.
TCAAATTGCAGTGATAATAGGGTTTTCAAATTAAGTGCATAGTATAGAACTAAACGAAACAACTAACTGTGGCGTACATTAATAATGAGCGTGAAGGAGCAGCTGTGGGCAGCACCCATTAGTGAGCAGGTATGTGAAAGCTCTGATCACTTACATACGCTCGCTCATCAGCAGGAACAGTTGAACATCACACGTGTTGCAGAACCCTTTGAAACAACATATCTTGCATTAAGGAAGCCTTTTAATTCCTTAAAAAGTCTAAAACACTACAAACCTTATCATTTTATTAGATACAAAAAATACAAGACGAGAAAATTAAAACACATGTACATTTTCTTCCATCTTTATTTATTCTTTCTTTCTGGTGACAGGATGATTGTAATGTGTGTTCGTGTTGACATCGTGAGAGTTGTTGTAACTGACACCTGGAACAACAACTGACGCATCACAAAAATTGGATTTCTCATGCAGATTGTAGATACATTGGTCACAGCAAACTCAGAAGCGGGCTGAGCTTTTAAAACAACAAGCATCTTTTATAAAGGATCATCATCATTAGCAGCAGCAACAACAGCAGTAATATCAACGGGAGTATGAACAACAATAACAACAACGAAAACAACAACAACAACAACAACAACAACAACAACAACAACAACAACAACAACAACAACAACAACAACAACAACAGCAGCAGCAGCAGCAGCAGCAGCAGCTTCGGATACACGTTCCCAAGATTATATTTCACGCTGGAACAATAATTCGGTATAAAATTGATAACGATATGAATATTATGATGTTAATAAATTATAATCTGGGACTAGCGACGCACTGCCAGTTAGTCGCATGGCTTGTCACAGATATGAAGTTATATAAGTAAAGGGGTAAATGTGTGAATAGATAGAAAGATAGACAGATAAACATTTAGATAGATTAAAGAAGCAGGCAAACACAAAGAAAGACAAACAAACAGATAGACAGGCAGATAATCCTGAACTTGGTGTAAGGTATCAGAACAAGCCAATACGCAGCCATGCCCTATACAAGCACATACAAAAGAAGGTGTTGCCATGACTGAAGCAAAACATCGTCACAAGAACCAAAACCAAAGAGCAAAAGCACATTAATCAAACCTAAACTTGCCTTGGTCACTGACAAATGTAAGATCTACACAACATACGAAATGGGCGATGAAGTAAAGCACGATGTATCTACGAGATATACGGTATACTCTTGCCTCACCTTCCATATTCCTCGGATACTGCGACACGAGTTACCCAGCGTGTCTCAAGCACCCAAAAAGGCACGAAAAGTAAATAGAGGAATGGTCCAAATAATTCAATCAGTCTCTGTAATGAAATTTTTGTCAGTGTGGTTTCTTTGTGTCGATTCTTCACCAGTTTTGAATTTGAATTACACTACAAACAAGTCATTACGAAAGAAGACACCGAACAATTTTGCCTCCTAATGAAGTCTATAATAGTTCGCAGAAACGTGTGTGTGTGTGTGTGTGTGTGTGTGTGTGTGTGTGTGTGTGTGTGTGTGTGTGTGTGTGTGTGTGTGTGTGTGTGTGTGTGTGTGTGTGTGTGTGTGTGTGCCGGTATTAAATATCCAGGTGTCCAAAATCATGGGAACTACAAATAACCGTAGTTTTATTTCTTTACTTGAACAACTAAAGCTTAATTGAATCACTAATCATTTGCTGAAAGAAATCATCGATAAAAAGTATATTAAAAAAAAAAACATATGCACGAATTTCGGTCCCAATTATCTGAGTGTCCAGTAGCTCAGGAGAGTGAAAACAGTGCAAACTTTTAATTTATTCATACAAAGACATGTATCAATAAAAAGGATTCCAAATGTATCAGTGAAATGAGACGGAAATCGTATAATTCACACACACACACACACACACACACACACACACACACACACACACACACACACACACACACACTTGATAATTGCATGCTTAAATTCTGATATTATACCTAACATCTTCGAATAATAAGAGTAAGATGTCATTCATTTGTTTACGCTCTCAAAATGTTGACGTCCTCTAACTTTACATATCCTCTTTGGCCTGCTTTTGAGACTGCCAATCTAAACGTATTTTTTCTTTTTTATAACCATTACTTTGTTTTCCTTTGCTAGTACCCTACTGACATAAAATACGTGAATTTTTGCTTCCATAACGCACAGGTAAATAATGTAGTAGTAGTAGTAGTAGTAGTAGTAGTAGTAGTAGCAGTAGCAGTAGCAGTAGCAGTAGCAGCAGCAGCAGCAGCAACAGCAGCAGCAGCAGCAGCAGTTGTAATAACAGCATTATCAGTAACACTAACATCATTAACACTACAACAACTACAACTTGCTATCATATCAATTCACTCAAGTAAGTACGGCCAGTAACCTCCTAACCAACGGGCCAAGGACTCTGAAGCAAGCGGGGAGTGTTTGTACTCGGAGGAACTGATAGCGAGGAGCCAAAGGAAGCAATATATAGTTAGATTTAGGTGAAATACGTTGATAGATTGAATAACTGGAAGGCGTTTGAAATAGAGAAGAGATGCAGCAGCACTATTGTTCTTGATGAGCGCCAGATGAGTGAAGGAAGGAAGTTTTGTACCTCTGCATATAAACTTAAGCTAATAAAGAACAGTAATAATTAGAGGGATTGAATTTGCTTAATGTAACAGGGAAAGCTTACCGGAGAAATCTTACGGAGAGACTTATGAAAGCTACTGAGGGAATGTTTACAAGCATAAGTTTAAGGAAAGGAAAAAAACACGTGTTCATTTTAAACATATCGTAGTTTTACCTCCTCCATTAAAGAATCTACATTAAGAGTCAATATTAGTTCTCAAGGGTATTCTTATGATCCTAATGATAAAGTAATAAAGATTGTAATATTAGCATCTAAACCACACATGACAACTTACCGGGACATCTCTGTGAGCTTTGAAAATAGTAATGGTGATAGAACAAAGCATTTAAACAAGCCCATGGCACTTTAAGGAAGGATACACGTACACCTGCGCCATTAGACCACAAGTGGGCCAGGTGATAATTAATTATGCAATGGGGCGAACTGCGCACACTAAGAGAAAGATAACCTGAAGGGTAAAGGTTAATTTGATGCTGCAGTTTTTTTTTGGCTCAGCGCAGGGAGAACATTCAAAGCAACACTCAGATCCCCAAGTCTTTCTATCGCTGGAGGGTGGAAGATGGAAGATGTGGATTAAAGAGAGAGAGAGAGAGAGAGAGAGAGAGAGAGAGAGAGAGAGAGAGAGAGAGAGAGAGAGAGAGAGAGAGAGAGAGAGAGAGAGAGAGAGAGAGAGAGAGAGAGAGAGAGAGAGAGAGAGAGAGAGAGAGAGAGAGAGAGAGAGAGAGAGAGTGAGAGAGAGAGAGAGAGAGAGAGAGAGAGAGAGAGAGAGAGAGAGAGAGAGAGAGACAGGTGGTGAAGTGGTAGCACGCTCGACTCACAATCGAGAGAGCCCGAGTTCGATTCCCGGGACAGGTCAGAGGTCACCTGGGCAAGACTTCTATTCAAGTGTGTGGCCCCTGTTCACCTCGCAGTGATTAGGTACTGCACCTGGTGTAAGACGGAAGTTGTAACCCGCTGCTGAGTAGGAGAAACAAACTCTGAACAAAACAAAATGCACTTGGGGTGGCATCACCCTGGGGCCTAGGCCGCTAGGTTTATCTGGCGCTATAAATAGCTGCCGCGCACCAATGTCAGGTGCCAACATGGGGATGTGTAGACTTAAGAAGTATGATTGTTAGTATATAAGAATATATATGTATAAGTAGATTCAATATGTAGGATTTTCAGCTCTGTACCTGAACTAGCTGCCATTCAAATAAACCGGAATATTATTATTATATTATTATTATTAGTATTACAGACAGACAGACAAAAAGCCAGACAGATAGAAAGACAGACAGACAAACGAACAAACAGACAGACAGAGGCAGAGACAGAGAGACACACAGACACAGATAGACAGACAAAGTTACAAAGAAAAAAAAGGGAGATAGAGACAGAGAGACAAAGTGAATTTCAAAGTAATACATCACACGAATCTTAGAATAAAGCAGAATAACGGGTCTTTTTCCCTCCTTATAACTACTATCCGTACCTTCAACACGTAAAACAAAATCAAAGAAACGAGAAGAAAAATAAACACACATAATAAAAGCAGAGAACGAAATTAAGAGAGTAAACAATGCCTTATTCTTTTTCTTTGTTGTCTTGGGGGAACATAAACTTCTGAGAGGGTCGGGATGGTTTCGCAATCTCACAATCCCCGTCCGGTCCCTTTGAGGCGACTTAAAGGCACACGGAGAAGGAGGAGGAAGAGGAGGAGGGAGGAGGAGGAGGAGGAGGAGGAGGAGGAGGAGGAGGAGGAGGAGGAGGAGGAGAAGGAGAAGGAGGAGGAGGAGGAGGAGGAGGAGGACACTCTAAACTTTAATATACTTGTACCAGTATTAAAAATGGTAGTATTCTTGCTACTACTACTGCTGCTGTTTTCCTTGTAGTAGTATTGGTTATGGTAATACAAATCGATTTATCCATTTACCAAATCGTCATTCTGTACAAGACAGATGAAGAAAGAGAAAGAAAAATAGACAGAGTTCGAATCCTGTCCACGGTCCGAGTGTAGGTTGGGCTTCCTTATTCGGGGCAATGGTTTCCTAGCGTGTGGGCTTTGAGATAGGAGGTACCCTAAAAAAGTACCCCCTTTAGCCCATAAATTCCCGTGAAAAGCCCACATGGTATCAATAATAAAAAATTAAAAAGAGGCGTTTCAGATTGCAAGCCTTTCACCCACGCTCATTTAATTGGCTGTATGAGCTCCTGTGATCTTAGATTTGAGCTTTGTAGGATTCTGTATAGAAACAATAATATTCACAACATCACTAGCAAAGCATCACTACAGCCACCTCTGCATCACCACGACAACCACACTATATTTCCACGTTATCTTAAAATACATAATACCTACCGTATGTGTGTGTGTGTGTCTGTGTGTATGTGTGTGTGTGTGTGTGTGTGTGTGTGTGTGTGTGTGTGTGTGTGTGTGTGTGTGTGTGTGTGTGTGTGTGTGTGTGTGTGTGTGTGTGTGTGTGTGTGTGTGTGTGTGTGTGTGTGTGTGTGTGTGTGTGTGTGTGTGTGTGTGTGTGTGTGTGTGTGTGTGAATGAAAGAATTTACAGGAAGTGAGTGAAAAGGTAAACGAAAATAACATTTTCACTATTTACATGAATGATAAAGAAAATAGGATTTGCCATGAAAGTAAAGACTTGTGAAATTATTATTACTCTTTTTTTAATAACATAAGAAGCGGGGCTATAATCAATGCCGAGAAAACACGACTCTGAGAGGGATGAGAGTAATTCTCCAAGATAGAGAACCCTTTTAACACTGGTGGACAAGAGGGTGATACTACCACCACTACTACTACTACTACTACTACTACTACTACTACTACTACTATTACTACTAATATTACTACTACTACTACTACTACTACTACTACTACTACTGCTATTGCTGGTGCAATGTGGAAGCACCCGCAATATGTAAGATTGGCTCGCTTTCTAGTGCTGTACCGTGGCTGAGATGCTACCAGTGTATCATACGTATACTCTTCATGCTCGTGACTGTCACCGCCAAACTAGGATGTGTCGGGTGAGATTACATGGGTGACATATTTCAAATTGAATTGATTATCTTGTCTGACTTCGTTGTAATACTTAACTGCTGTCCAGATAACGTAATATCGTGGCGTACTCAAGGCGTCGAACAGTTTAGGTCAAAAGTTGTGACTTACTTCCAATATGTTTATCATCTTCCCTCAGTCTTCACGCCTGGTATACTGACAGTTTCTTTACGGAAAAAAAATATAAAGTAGATAGATTTTTTTCGTTATAAGACTCAACATCCACAGGGCACACTAAATACAGTGGAAGTAAATGTGATAGGATACACGACACCTGACCAGGACTGAGCAGAGTTCATGCCTTCTCAGTTCCTCATTACTACCTTCAAAAGTCTGTTATATGTAAGATGGAGTCTGGCAAAGGGCAACAGAAAAAAAAAAAAAAGTGTTCAATACATGTGCCAGTCCCTAATGAGTACAAAAGGAATGTCCAAAAAAAGTCTTAAAACCTCTTGAAAAAGTCGGTGTATTATCACTAAAAGCATGTCAAACGTTCGCTGATTTGCAGCACTCCCTTCGATTAAATGATTAATAAGAGATTTACGAGAGTGAAGAAGAGAAAAAAGTAAAATATTAATGGCATGCACGAGACTTTCTATTAAAAAGGTATGAGCACAGAAGGGGGGAAAAAAGAGGAGCCTATTGAATAGTACCTCAGCTAAAGCCAGCATGCACGCCTCGCTGCACACGAAAGGTTTCAAAGGCGTCACCATTCTTTATCATTGCCCGCACACCTCAATAGCTGGCTGGCGGGGGCGAGCTGTGGTCCACCGCTAGCCATTACTATACCGTACTTGTTACTTCAATTCTAAGGAAAACATCTGGACATAAGAGGATTTCCAGGAAGGTATTCAATTATTCAACAAATCATCTTTCCACATGCAAGACTGTGGTAATAATCTGAAATGAAGTAGAAAGACCGGTGTGTGTGTGTGTGTGTGTGTGTGTGTGTGTGTGTGTGTGTGTGTGTGTGTGTGTGTGTGTGTGTGTGTGTGTGTGTGTGTGTGTGTGTGTGTGTGTGTTTTCACGCCACTTATGTATTCATCTATCTACAATACTCTTCTTTACTAATATTGGGAGTTACTACTGAGTGTTTTAAGATCTTGAAGTTGAACACCTTGGGGCAGGATGAGAAACACGGGATATGGACAACCTAACATTCACTGAACACCTTAACTCCTAGACTCTTGATCTGAAACTAAAAAGATGAAAGGCCTGCGGAGGAAAACAGTATGATAAACATTACATGCATATCATAAGTAAAAGATACAAAATGATAGTAAACTTAACGGTAGCATAGTAAAAATTCTCTGTCACTTTACTATGATGGACGATGAACTTGAAACCCCTAATTCCATAACCAAGACACTTGAAACTGGAGACACAAACACCATAAAACCGAGGGAAGAAAATAATATCACACAGTATTCGTAACATTTAAAAACACCATAATTGCAACACTAAAGGAATCAGACTGACCACACCAAAGTAAATAAAGAGAACCGTTTAGTATAGAGAATCCTTAAGAAAACACTATCTAAGCAACACTAGAAAATAGAAGCAATGTTACCCTAGCAAGCAGAAATTACAGAAAAACAAACTCATGAAATCCTCGCTACCTTTACAGAGCTGGAGTTTTCACCACGTTACACTTGAAGCTGGCAGTAAGGAGTCAGGCTGAAGGACTGGCGGAACCTTCATAACTCAGGCTCATAAGTCAGGATGGCGTAATGCGGCGTGGTTCTTTCCGTGGTGGTGTGTGTTGGAAAGAGGTTGAGGTGACGCCAACGAGTAAAGCTGGAGCGAGCGCTATGATCCTGCCGGCAGTTGAGTGTTAGTGAGAATAGAGAAGCGATATTCAAATACCAGCATACCATGACCCGTATTTCTAGATGCTTTGGATTCTCACAAAGACTATTCTGAGATGTGATTAATTGGGTTTTCATGAGTCTTTTTCCAGCCGATGATAAACTGTTCTTGTCAAACTATCACTAGAACAAGAGTACGATCACTAGTCAAAGAGTACGATAAGACAGACATCGTAGGGTCATGTAGAAACTCAGTAAGTCAATAACATAACGAGGTAAGTACTTGAGTACATTAGATACTTTAGATATCGAAGAGAGTTGTACAAAAGATTAACCATACTATTAATAAAAATATTGTTAGAAAAAATATCATCGGAACTTCCTTAGAGACACAGAAGACGGAAAAATAAAAAGGCCCTCTTAAAAATATCAGTCCCTATTGAAAGTAGTCGAGATAACATGATAAAACGTTAGAGAATGCCAGCCAGAGTGAGTTCACGGCGGCCACTCGCGTCCCAAACAGCAACATGTGTAATGCCACCAAGGAAATCACGTGAATTACTCCCCATAGAAAATATATGAGACACGCGCTGTAATAAATCACGCTGACTAGCAATTAATCATCAAGCAGCTGTCGTAAATTGAAGTTGAAGTCACCATGGGAAAGCTCATATTTTTACTCCGCGAATATTGTTGTGCAGTTGTCCCAAAAAGATCAGTGAATATCATACTTATAAATTGAAGATAAATTGATATATGAATAAATTAACTATTGTCATGGTCGTTCTTCCTTAACCTCCCTAGCCGTCTGAAAACTGCTTGCACGGATACACAGGAGATATGATGGAATACAAACGGAAATGTTGTGTTTTAAAAACCTTTGACTGCTATTTGGTACATCTTTCCTAAACTACCAATCACTCTGAGACATATTTACTTGTTCAACAGCCACCTGCAATCTTTTAAATTGCGTAGAAATTGAAAAAAAAAATCTAATCTTTATCATCACTAAATTTCTTGTTAATGTTTCTTCTATTACTTGTGGTACTGTTAAGTGTTTCTTATCGTAATGAAAGACTTATGGTAAAAAATTATTTGCGAGAGCCTGGGACAAGAATACTGTCTAAAAACTTCTGGGCATTGAAGAAGAATATTTGTCTTCCAATGAAAGGATTAAGGTCACATAATGAACTACAAAGTAATCACATACTATTAGTAGAAACAGTTCTGTAATGCTGTTTGGTCTCATATATAATGCAGAATGTCACACCACTTCGCTGCCTGACCGACCATATTAAAGAAAGTCTTGGTCTCACGAAAGTTAGAAGAGGAGGTGCTTGTGGAAAGGTTGGTACAGTCGACCCCACGGTGATAGTGAGCGGCGGTATGATGCAATAAACCGCAGGCGTAGTATGATTATATTATTATTAGCTCTTCTCCTGTGTCGTAAAGTGTGACTGTAAAAAAATGTTGGTTTGGAGTCTAGTTTCGTTTCTTTTATATTACTGTACGATAAGAAATGTTAAAGACTCCTTTGATATAATTTTCTTCCCTGTTTTTTTTTTTTTCCAATGGTGTTCATCATCTGATTTTTTAATAACTGCAGGAAGAGAAAAATGCACATTATTATCAAAACATTACATTTTATTATTATTGCACATTATTATTGCAACCATCATTATCACCACCACCATAATTTTAAACACCATCACAACCATCACGAACATCACCATCATTTTCACCACCACAACATACACAATTGCTGCCAAATATTTAACTTGCGGGGAAACAAAAAGGGGACTTTAATGGCATACAATTTTAGCAGGGTTACTTCCGCCGTGTGGGCATCGGGTCGCTATCGGGGCGGACAGCCGTAGCGTAGTCACCATGCTGGCGGCTCACGGATTAAAATGCAATTGCAGTTCATTAAATTTATAGTACATGGAATTCCCGTGTTTATTTGTTGGGTGATTCATCTAACTTGTTTTTCAATGTGCTATTCAATATTACTTTTTTATTATCATTGCTATTTCAGACACCGAAAAGCTTTGCACTAATACCGGGACATAGAAAAGCCCCATTTCACTAACGTAATGTCATAAATTCATTCTGGAATAGGTTACATCCAAAAGCTTTCATATGGAAAGAGCATATATATATATATATATATATATATATATATATATATATATATATATATATATATATATATATATATATATATATATATATATATATATTCTTTAATCTCTCTCTCTCTCTCTCTCTCTCTCTCTCTCTCTCTCTCTCTCTCTCTCTCTCTCTCTCTCTCTCAAATTGCCTGTGGGTAACCTAAGACCTAAGACAGTCGTCACCTCCGCTGCTCTGTCGAGTCCTTCCAGGAACTCACTGATGCCAAT
>NC_059269.1:8593628-8596128 GCF_017591435.1 Portunus trituberculatus | reverse complement strand
TCGTCTGTTGGGTTACACAGATTTGTCCAAACATTTTCCCAACGAAAATGAGTCGCGTGTATGGGAAAGCTACGCATAAAAACCAGCGAAACTAATTAATTTATTTCGTTAAGTACGAATACTGGGAAGTATCACGAAGTTTTTAAAATTTTATCTAAGCAAAAAAAAAATGTAGACAAAGTTTAGGATTCAGAAGAAACTTTAATTGTTGAGGGTTTTTCTCTTAACTGAGGAAATATATCAGGAATCCTGTTAAGGGAGAAATTCAGAACGAATGAAAGGAAATAACTGTTTCTGAGAGGTTTACAATAGATAAAAAGAAGTAAGTATTGTTGGGGATAATAATAAAAAAAAAACTAATTATAGTTGAAGAGGAGTTTACAATACACCAAAAGAAATTACTGTTGAAGAGTTTACAAAAGAGCAAAGGAAAGAACTATTATTGAGAAGTTTACAGCAGAGTAATAGAAAGAGCTAGTGTTAATCTCACAATTCAGGGGAAATCAGTATTGTTGAGAACACTAAATTGGGGAATTGAATAATGTTAAGAAAATGTTTGAAACTGTATAAAAATCGAGCATTCTTTATACCAGTAAAATTCGAGGAAACCAAGTATTGTGGAAAACGGTGGACGTACATTCGTTTCACTTCACTGTAAATATATTTCCTCGCCTCTTTCTTTCATTGCATCTCTTGACTGCTGCGGATTATTTTCAGTCTTCATGAAAATACGGTATAAGTAAAAATTACGACTCCATAAACACAATCCTGGCAGGATGGAGCAGCTTGAACTTTTCGTCTAGGGTTCGTCAGAAGAAGCAACAAGTGTGATGGGGTCGTTAGCATTAAATGGTTCACCAGCAGAATCGTTGGCATTATACTTTAGTTTAGAGAGTTCTCTTTGTGTTTTGCAGATTGGTTTCATGGAACAGTGGTTTTCAACGTCTCAATGTCTTCTTTGCACTATCTATGGTAGAGAAAGTTATCAGGACTCCCACGGGAGTTTGGTAGCGATAATGCATAAAATAAAACAGGAGAACTTTAGTTCTCTAACGTTAATGATATAAAGCTCTGCTACTTCATCCACAATCCTACTCACTTACCCTACCAATATGACATCTATAGGGGTAAGAACACTCCTGAGAGTCTGACAAGTCATCTCCGTGGTGGTCTTTGAAACAAGTCCTCTCCGCGGTGATCTTTCAAACAGTCATATTCAGCCAAAGAGGAAATTCAAGAAGCCATTAGACTTAGAAGTGGGAGTTCCTTTATAAAACCTCCATATCTTTATCCACTTATTAAACTCATCCATCAATTTATGAAACCTCTCTATTGACTAACAAAGTAATTATTAATTACGCAAAAGGGTTCTAGAACACAATTCCCAGTGTACATATACTCAGGGGAACAAAAGTGTGTGCCTTGTGTTGTCCACAGAGAGTGGTGTTCCTATGCTGGTTAAATGCTGCGCTTCGATATTCACATGCTGCTCTTGTATAATTTTATTAAGACTTGTTAAGGAAAATCATCAAGTGTTTTGAAATAAAAATTGAGTAAGAAAGTTATGTAGCGCCACAAAATAGTTACGATAGAAAAACAATAACACCGCCATGGACGAAAGGAAAGAGGAAAGTTCCCGTTCGATTTAAAATTCAGTCATTGAAATATAGCAGTAAAATTTAATATCAAATATCTCTAGAATAATATTACAAATTCGTTTCTACTTGCGGATAATGTTGATAATTCGATATAACAGGAAACATAATATCAAAGGATCAATTTATTGATTTATTAGGACTAATATACATTTTTTAAGTGATATATAATTTCAAAGTAATAATTCATAACGTTTAGGAATAAATGTACATTAGTAATTAATGTACGGCAGAACAAAGTATGCTTCATCTCGAAGCGTTGGTCCGCGTGTCTGTGTGGCTCTGCATTACTGCTATGCGTGTCATCAGGTCACTGAGTCACTGGTAAATGGTGTCAGCACAGATTCCCTTCGCCTCACAGGGTGTTAAGAAATGTCCTATTTCATCCCTTTCTTGAGATGATGGTTACGTCACCATCGAGTTAGGGATGACGCAAGCACTGCCACCACAAGACTTGAAGGACGCACCCACGCACTGCCCAGGGCAAGGTGTGCCGCTGACAGGTATCCCACCGCAGCACGGAATGGGCGGAGGTGAGACGTGTGGTGTGGCTGGACATCCTAGAGACTGGAATCCAGACAAGCGTGAGAGAGAGCCATTGGGATCGTCAGCTGCGGCGGCACGAGTTGAACTTTACGGCGACATTGGCATCAGTGAGTTCCTGGAAGGACTCGACAGAGCAGCGGAGGTGACGACTGTCTTAGGTCTTAGGTTACCCACAGGCAATTAGAGAGAGAGAGAGAGAGAGAGAGAGAGAGAGAGAGAGAGAGAGAGAGAGAGAGAGAGAGAGAGAGAGAGAGAGAGAGAGAGAGAGAGAGAGAGAGAGAGAGAGAGAGAGAGAGAGA
>NC_059269.1:8583628-8588628 GCF_017591435.1 Portunus trituberculatus | reverse complement strand
CTTTCCTACACTCGCTCCCTACTGCCTGGCATAAGAATCACCACGTTAAGTCCCTGGGAACCTCCGACAGCAGCTGCTCCCGTACACACATTCGCTACCTTCCAAAACACGGCCATCATGTATGTACGTACACCCACATTTCCTCCACCACGTTATTGACCTCTTACCACAGCTCCCTCCCCTCATCCCCCCACCCCCCAAACACCTCCGACAATGCACAGCTGTCACTTCTAACAGATTAAAAAGTGACTAAATCTACACACACTATCTCATACTGCTAGCTTATTATTGGGTTCTGCTCTGAGTAATAGTGTTAACTTAGTTTTTAGTTTGTTTCACTGCTCGCCACAGCCACTTTCCTCCCACGATCCGTTCCTACGCCGCGTAAGATGGAAGCGGAGGGGGGGAAGAGTGGAGGGAAGGCAGAGGAACAAAGACGCGCTAAACTTCCTCGCTGTTATGACCACATTACCGGAAAGCTGCAGGCAGGGCGGCAGGGGCGGGCGGTGGGAGTCTTTCCTGGCGCTGGCGAGAACGGCAGCAGAGGGAGACTGTTGAGCGAACGCGTAGGTGAAAGCCCAGAACCCGGCCGCCCCCGCACTGCTCCGCCACCGCCGCCTCCCACGCACGACCTTGCCCCTCCGACACACCCTGCGGCAGTAAGGACCTGAATCTGCAGTATTGACCTGCTGGGGGATCGGACATGGGGATGGGGAGGAGCACCTGAAGGGAAGGTCTTGGAGGGCCAGGCGTGAGTTTGTCGAGCACGGTGAAGGGCGCTGCTTGGAATGAATTAGCCATGGCTGGCTGCCCCTACACATGTTACGGGGCGTGGAAGCAGCTGAGGGTTATGACGCACTAGTTCACCTTTCTTCCACGTCCGCCATCTTTGACACCTGATTTCATCTCCTCGTACAGTTACATTTCTGTACTGCAGTGCCATGACTATCACCTCCATAACGAATAGTGAACCTATAACACTTTTCTCAGCTTGCTTTTTGGACATGAAATCCAACTTTTGATTCTGCCTGGTTCCTGCATGTGCTGACATTCCGAACAGGGACTGCGTCGTGATGCAGATTTGTCATCTCAGTCCTCTCAGGCTCTTCGTTTCACACTTTTCCTTTCGTTTTTCTTAATGATGAGAGCCTCGATTAGTGGTGGTGTTCATGTCACGACCGCCGTGTTGAATAAGGGCACTCCTGCACTGCCTCTCCGCTGCTTCTCAAACTATAGAGTGAGTTTGGCCCTGGGGATCTGAATTACAACGACAATTGATCTGAAGACTCCTGTCATGGATCCCAAACTGAATAATAATAACTGTTTATTTCTTATGATGCACTCTACGCTGTGAACGCCTCTCAGCGTCACTGAAGGACTCCTACCCCACCCACACACTTCGCGTGTATCCTGCTTCCATCTTCCGATATTTTGGTGGTTCGCTGTAAGTGGTCGGTCAGTTAATTCTGTTAACAAGAATAATGTTACGAAGAATACACTCTATTTAGTACTAGATTAAGAGTCCCTATATTGTACAGATTTTTCTTCTCAGCACTCCGACCTCCACGCTTTACTTCATCACCACATGACAACATGCAACGAAAACAAGTTTCTCTCTCTCTCTCTCTCTCTCTCTCTCTCTCTCTCTCTCTCTCTCTCTCTCTCTCTCTCTCTCTCTCTCTCTCTCTCTCTCTCTCTCTCCCTCTGAGGACAGAGCAGTGAGAAATAACAAAACGTCAGACATCCGTGTCCCTGCCGCCACCCGCGTGAAAGCTTTTATCAACATCAGCGAGAGCTATGATACTCTTTCATCTCCAGAATCAATGTCCTAAAAATATCGCAGGAACGCGCGCTGCTGGCGAGCCAATGAATCCCTGCTTCTCTGCCGCCGCCCACCGCGACAGGGTCTGATCCCCCGTCACTTCAGTCGAGGAGCTGGAGCACCATTAATGCTCCCCTGCCCATGACATCTGCCGCCGAGGAGCAATACCACCCAGGACAAAACAACGCCGCCAACACCACCAAAGCCCACACACAGAGCCGTCCCGCTTCCCGCACCACAGCTGTCTTCCCAACTATATAACAGAGTGAGACGAGGATAAGAAAATTCCTATTTTCTGTCTAGTGAAAACATTTCGAGAATTTCACCTACAGCACCACGTTGTCAGCAAGTCCTGGATTCAAATAGACCTGCAGTCATCCTCCCTTTCACCTTGCACCTTATCAAGGAGCTCTTCATCAAGTTCGGAGAACATTTGATGCCAGAGATCAGCACCAAGTCACGGGGCCTGAGTCAGTCTGCTCTCGGTACACGAGAATAAGACCATCAGCTTACATGGCCTTACTTATTTCATACCCCCCATCCAACCTGCACTTGCTCCTCTGGCTCCCCCTCGCCATGAAGTAGTGACAGCTTGGGAACGAAAACTCACATTCGTAGACTATTTGGTTCAGAGAAGTTGGCTGGACTTAACCAACCTGCCTTCCAGGAAGATCTTCTTCAGATGTAATGGGATGTTTCCAGGCAGGTGGAGTGCGTGGGGATTCGAGCTTCGCGAAAAAATGTCCAATATTTGGAGCGTGAGGACGTGAGGGTAAGGTAACAGAAAAATGTGAGCTACTCTGCGTTTTGATGTTGCTGTTGGATCATTTTGTCAATATCAGGCATGCACTGTTGTTGTTGCTTTGGAACATGAAGTCAGAAGGGCACGCTCAGCTACGTGTTGCCTTGATGCTCACCCGTCTACGTTTCTGAGTGAGCCCGGAACACAAAGATGGTCGTGACGCCGGTGTCGCCACAGTTTATATTTGTGTGACTTTAAATGTAATTATTGCATTGAAAGACGCTCACCCAGTGCTGCCTCTGCCGACACTAGTCAACGTATATTGAATATTTCAAGCGAAAGATGGAACCTTATTATTATATTTGTGTTAAATTCTTGTTGAGTACAGTCAGATTCAGATTTAGTTTTCAACCTATACAGTTCATTCTCAACAGCCCCCAGAACAGAATCTTTTTAAGAATTCATCTACTGCCAGGACTCGTCAGTTGCACGCTTCCTATACTGCGTCATCGCATGGCACCCTCATAGCGGCACCTCCCACTCGCCCCGCTCAGCCACACGTTAATCCCTCATATGAGGGATTGTTATCTTATTTCTGTATTTCTTTCCTTGTCAGTTTCTTCTATCAACTTCATCTTGTCATATTAGCTATCCTTTGAATGTCCGTTCTCAACATTATACAAACTATCATGTCCACTTCCTTAAAATTTAATTAGAAAAGTTTCAGTTTCACCTTAGTTCAACTTTTTGCTCTCATGGTCTGCTCCTGTTTTTGCATGTCATACGAAACACTATTCTCTATATTTCATTTCAAGAGTTTGAGTTTACATTGCAGAATTTCGCGATACTTCATGTTTTGACTCATGATAGAATATATAAAATACATGGATTGTTACAAGCCTTTCTCATACGAGGAGTAAATCCATTTTCTTGATACTTTTACCTGCATTCAGCTATTTCACAACACTCAGTCTCATGGCACATTCATGGCGTTCTCATGTTTGTGTTTCCTTTAATCCTTGTCGACAACCAATTTGTTATTTGTATAAAGGAATTTATGAGTTATCACAGAGAACCATTAATGTTTTCTTTATCTTATTTACTTTTTCATGCTGACCATATAACCAATGTTCGGACAGTAGCTTCCAAATTACCTCCTGCCACCTCATCTCCTCAATGCACTGAACGAAGCCAATGTCAACAATAGTACGCATCCTTTATTTCCATTCTTAGAGTTACTCCAATACTAGTTTTGTCAAAACTTCAGTAACAAATACTTAGAGAATCGTGTCGTTTTCGATTTTGTCAGTGTTTGCTTTTACAGTGATCTGTTAGCACCATAAGTCTGGCTGCAATGTTAGCTATTACTGCACATTTATCTCTAAACTTTGAGGACTTTTGGTTAAAGTATAGAGCAGTTATCATAATGCACAATGCGAGACAACCCTTTATCAAATATTAATAATCACGAAATAGAATATATTGGACTGAGTTAGTAAGGTTTGATCTACACAAAATGTAACGTAGAGTTCTAGACAGCTATGATAGTGTATAATGTGGCGCAACCCTTTAACAAATATATATAAGTAATCACTAAATGAGACAAGATAATCGAAACAAACACTAACAATATGAGCAGACGCGTGGCATGGCAGAACAGCGAGCATGGAGAGAGGCCACACTGTCCTTGAGATTCATAATTCAAGTCTGATAGTGCGGTGCCAAACGTTAATCTTACAATCGATACAGCGGTACGGAGGTAAATCGTCACTATGGTAATTAACAGGAATTATAGTTTATTATCAAACTGTGCTTCGCTTCTTTATTGCTTGCGTGACGGAGTTCAAGGCCTTTCATTAACTGTCTAAGGCAGTGGTTCTTAACATGGGGGGGGAGCGCCCCCCTAGGGGGGGCGTGGGTGATTTCCAGGGGGGGCACGAGCCTCAGGTGAAAAGTAGAAGTTTTTCCATATATGGGTTATTTTCATGACAAGAGCATGGGCCAGTACTGTAAAGATAAGCTTATAAAATAATGCAGAAGTATCGTCGTTACTAACTCTTGTTTTCAAAAGTATCCCAGACATAACATTTTTCGTATATCTATGTGAAACTGCATTTTTCACGCTCGTTGCTATCAAAACCAAGTACAAAAACCGCCAGAACGTTGAAGGGGACTTACGTTGTGCACTCTCAAGCATTTGACCACGTATTCAAGATCTGGTAGCTAAGAAGCAGTGTCAAATATCTCACTAACCATGTATTCAAGATCTGGTAGCTTAGAGCAGTGTCAAATATCTCACTAACCATGTATTCAAGATCTGGTAGTTTAGAGCAGTGTCAAATATCTCACTAATGTAATTCATGCTTAGTAAATGGACTAAAAAGCCATTTTTTTTTTTTTTTAATCTGTGAGTGAAATTTGTCTATAGATGAAAAG
>NC_059269.1:8546128-8568628 GCF_017591435.1 Portunus trituberculatus | reverse complement strand
GATGAGAAAATGCCAGGGAGAAATAATGTCCACCGGGTGTCTGTTAGGAGCGGGAAATGTCACTTGAGGAATATGTTCTGAGGAAGTCTGTTGCGGAAGGAAATGTCGGAGCAAGAGAAAATTTGTCTAAGGGGGAAGTCTGTTAGGGGAAAAATTAAATAGAACAATACATATGTCCAACGGGGCGGCATTCAAACTCAACCCACCTTAATCACACGTTTCCAGTTGAAGGCACGTCCTCTGAAAACCTCTGCTTCCTCATTACGACTTTTTATTGTCAGAGGCAACAACAGAGATTACCAATTTTGTAATCATATCATTGAGTCAGGCTTGCAATATCATTCGATGTGTGTGTGTGTGTGTGTGTGTGTGTGTGTGTGTGTGTGTGTGTGTGTGTGTGTGTGTGTGTGTGTGTGTGTGTGTGTGTGTGTGTGTGTGTGTGTGGAGCAGGGGCTTATCGCTGATGATTGGGAATCCTCGTTAAACTACCACTAGAATCACGAAAACACATTTGAAAACACGCAATAACTTCCTTTCCACCGGACCGCGTTAAGAGCAGTCGATAAAACCTTAGTGAACTTGACTTTAAGACAGATTTCACGCTTAAAACTTTCATAACAAAGAACACACATCAAAACTGAACCAAAATTAGCACCGCACTGGATTGACATTTGATATATAGACAAAAATACGAGAAAAAAAGAAAAGCTAAAGAAAACATCAGGAGTAAACATAACAGTCATTGTTGCGTAATATGTCACTCATTTTTTACTTTCTTCTACGCTTTTACGTCCCTTTTGCCTGCTTGCTGCTTGTTCCTCTGCACGGCCCTCGGATAACTGGATGATAAAAGTGACAATCTGCTTGCGGCACCTTGTATATAGACTGCTAATTTTTCTAGGGCTTCCGCTCTGACGTCAATGTGCTTCAGCGTTTCCATTGGCTTCGAATTAATAAACTAACGCCTCTTCTTCTCACTCTCGCATTCCTTCCCCCCTTTGGCATTCAGCTTCCACTTATCAAATGTAAAAATACCAATACATGAGGAAAAAGAGGAAGAAGAGAGAGAGACAGAGAACCACTGGAAACATATAAATAAAAGATCTATTATTGGAGAGAACAAAAATAACAAAAGAAAAGTGGACTCAAGTGATATGTAAGGATGATATGAGTGTACAGCTTCCCCTCACGGAAATATAGACAACAAAGAGGCAATGCGATCGATACTGGTGAGAAACGTGTGTCAACGGAGGAAAAACTGAATAAATATTGATACGGATATTGAACAGAGCCATCTATCCTGCACACACACACACACACACACACACACACACACACACACACACACACACACACACACACACACACACACAGAGAGAGAGAGAGAGAGAGAGAGAGAGAGAGAGAGAGAGAGAGAGAGAGAGAGAGAGAGAAATTATGGTGTTTTAGGAATAACTGAATATCCAAGTGTCTATACTCATGTTCAAAAAATCTTTAGTACAAGCACGTTCTTATTTGTTGAGCTACTGTACTGAAAGAGAGAGAGAGAGAGAGAGAGAGAGAGAGAGAGAGAGAGAGAGAGAGAGAGAGAGAGAGAGAGAGAGAGAGAGAGAGAGAGAGAGAGAGAGAGAGAGAGAGAGAGAGAGAGTATTAACGCAGTACGGTATTCTAGGAAGCCAACACAAAGGGTGGGGATGTTACAGGTCCATTGGCTTAATTCATTCTGAGAAGTAATTGTCGTGCCAACTTAGAACAAAAGCACTTCATCTTGATCACTGTCTTGCAAACTTTTCAAATATCACCTTAAAAATAAGAAGAAAAAAAAACGCGGTAACATAGTGTGACAATCATTATCTATAATCAATACTGTGAAAAAAAACTGACAGATGAGGCAGGAATGAGTTTTTATTAGGTGTTTCGTGATAAGTGATTTATATTTAATCTCAGGTGAGGTTTGCAAAGGTATGCGTACGTGCTTCATTGCAGCTTGTTTTCCAATACCTTAACCTCTTCAGTACCATGACACTTTTCATATTCATTCTGCTTACTATTTGGTGATTTTATACAGGTTCAGAAACTTATGTGGGGGATTAAAATAGTGAAGACTGAAGCCAATAATCTTCTGACCTTCACAGACTCTTTCTAACGTCAATAAAACCGTCTAATTATACCCAAATTCAAGGTAAAAATGCGTCCCAGTACTGAAGGGGTTATGATCGTGTATGGTAAAAGGCTAAGATAAAGATAAGCCTTCTTGTATATTTGTAAGTTTCTATATTTATCCATTTTCTTTAGACGGGTTTTCATAGCCTTTAAAAAGCACCAACCTGAATATTAGAAGACGAGACATTAGTACTACTTATAATGCAACACCACAACCATTACCACCACCATCACCACCACTACCACCATCACCACCACTATCACCATCATCACCACCACCTCCATCACCACCCCCATCACAATCAGCAACAAAAACAATAGAAAAAGAAGAAGAAGAAAATGTAGTAGTAGTAGTAGTAGTAGTAGTAGTAGTAGTAGTAGTAGTAGTAGTAGTAGTAGTAGCAGTAGCAGTAGCAGTAGCAGTAGCAATCACCATTTCGTCCCCCACCAGCACCACCACCACCACCTACACAGGAACTAGACATAACCTTGTGTGACCTTTGTACGACACCTAAAGCCGACGTCTCCCCCTCCCCCACCACGCACTGACGGGGTGAGCACAATGGCCGCGCTGGAACAGGAAGAGTTAGTCGTAGAGAGATGCGTTCGACCATAACACCAAAACCTCCACCCAACACATCACATGGCGTTTACATATGAATCCACACGGTCAGTAAAGCCAAAGTTTGTACACATGCTTCAGATACTCTTGATCACTCATCAGTATCCTTGACCACTGCAAGGAAACACACGGCAGTTCAGTCAGATTGTACTCATCCAGCTTGTCAATCCTGATGTTCATTGGTGAATTTGAGCTGTTAGATTTATTTGAAGAGAGAGAGAGAGAGAGAGAGAGAGAGAGAGAGAGAGAGAGAGAGAGAGAGAGAGAGAGAGAGAGAGAGAGAGAGAGAGAATGAATGAATGAATATAAATGGTCACATTATGTATAGTATATATCAATGCTTGACACACAGCATGTCACCTCTCATCCTATTACTTGCAAACCTTTCCATGGAATACCCTGAGACAGCAAATAATTGAAGCAACTAAATTTGTCCGGAGGAGCACTCCCTAACTAGAACTAAGAAAAACCAAGATCATCCTTTTTTTTCGATGGATACCTCTCATTAACAGTTTCTAGAAATTCTATTGCCATAATTTCGTGCGCTGGTCTACATGACTCCTTATTTTGAAGCAGTGAAGGTGACTTTTTGTTAAAGGTCAGATATTGTTAGCCGGGTTCTCATTCTTGTTCCTCTTTTGTGATGAAGTTTCTATGTTCTCATATCACTAAAATAAGAAAAATTACAGTAACTTTAGCAACATTTGTTTTCACATAAAGACCATTTTCAAAAGTTTTCACTTGTTTTTCTTATTGTGATGTAGAATCGATTTCCACCTATAACTAGAACAAGAAACATACTCAGTAACTTTCACAAAAACCGGAGCTAATGTGGACGAATCACGATACTATGATTGACATTGAGACATAATTAAGATAGGCACCGATATGTATCGGAATACAGTTCCTATGTCACAATTCTAAATGAGAGTTGATATGTCTGGCACGCTTTGTCTTCCTTACTAACTACAATTCTTCATTTTATAAACGTCATAGAAACACTGAGGATATGAACTAAAGGGTAGCCATGAGAGGAATTCAGGAGGAATCGAACCTCAGGTAAGATACTCCCAGTAACAAAAATCTGACACGTTGCCAATAATTAGACCAAGAATGGATTCCGTTCAGTCTTGACTACCCTGCCAGTACACTTACTTGCCATATCCGCGGGTACGTAGGTTTGTATACAAATACTGCAATTTTCGTTCTTTTTTTTTTTGTCGAAGAATTTCAAAATGTTCATATCCTTAAAAAAAAGGCAAAGTGTGATAGAAGAAATCAGAATTGATTATGATCCTAATAATTTTCTTTTGTAGCCAAACCAGAGAAAGCAAACTAGTATTATAAGTAGTACATCAGACTGGTGCTAAGTACTGCAAATGTGTTAAGATATGGGAACTGTAGAATTGTAAATACATTACCAGAGAGAGAGAGAGAGAGAGAGAGAGAGAGAGAGAGAGAGAGAGAGAGAGAGAGAGAGAGAGAGAGAGAGAGAATGTGACTTCCTGAGGTTATTTTTGTTCACTGATTCTGATTTCCTTTCGCTGAGGTCAAGTTTGTGAGGCAAAGGAAGCGTGGCGGAAGATCAGCTCGGTCTCCCCTCGCACCCCCTACCTCGCGCTCCTAAATGCTACGTTCCTCAAGCTGACCTTTGATTCTCCTTATATTTCATCATTCGTGTTACAGCTCTGAGTTACAGTGGACGTATTGAATTGAGTAATTGAAACATGGGATGTATTTACCGCAGAGTTGTGTATTTTTCACTGCATACGTAAAGTTACCGAGAGAGAGAGAGAGAGAGAGAGAGAGAGAGAGAGAGAGAGAGAGAGAGAGAGAGAGAGAGAGAGAGAGAGAGAGAGAGAGAGAGAGAGAGAGAGAGAGAGAGAGAGAGAGAGAGAGAGAGATGCGCAATACAGAATTGGAGAATCTCTTCCTTCTTTAATTAATCAATTTACTATACATCTCATAAATACCACCATTATCTATCACAACTAGCAATATCATCATCATTTACAGTATTACCCTTACTATTATTTTTCTCATCACCAATCATTATTATATTACTCATCGACCTCACCTTCAGCACCATCACTAATATCATCACCATCATCACCACTCTCAATACACACGCAGCAGGTGTCGAGTTCTCGTGTCCCTATCGTCACTGACAAGACAAGGCGGGGCGAAGCGAGGCAAAGACAAGGCAAAGCAAAGCACGGCGAGGCGAGGCTGGGTGGTGGCGGCAGCAGCGCAGGGCCCGCCTCTAGTTCTCTCCTTTCTTCCTGTCGAGTCTTAAAATAGCCACAAATTGCTATGTCAGTTTCTCCTTCGATCAATTCCCTCGGCACGATATTTTCGGCTCGCAGGAAGAAAAAGAACTCTTCCCCCCCACAAAAAGAGGTCAGTTCACGTGCGTAGCCAGAATTAGAAGGTGAAACGAAAAAATACGCCACATGGAAGACGGTCAAGGCTATGACCATGTCTTCCCCAATCGTGTGATTGAAGGGTGTAGAGCGGCAGGCAGGAGGCACGATGGGATCAGGGTGGAATAGTGTGTGATTAGTAGGCTAAGGTGTGGTAGGGTGATGAAATGTGTGATAACTAATAAGGGTGTGTTAGGGTGACGTTGGGTGTTGTAAGATAGGGGAGGGTGTGGTAATATCTGACTGAGGAAGTGTGTATGTATCAGGGTGTGGTAACGTTGGAGAAAGTGTGGTAGGATAGTATCAGGGTGAGGTGTGGTGTGATGAGGTGTAATAGGGAAAAGCTGCGTGTGGCAAAGTGTGGCAAGACCAGGCATGGCGGCGTTCCTTACAAGAAACTTAATTTTGCATGTTTATTGAGAACATTCCTGAATAGCTGTGGAATATTAATGAGCTCTTTCAAATACATTACATTAACCTGTTTACTGAAGGTTCTGCACGCAAATGGAATGAGTGAGTGAGGAGTATTATTAAGTTCTGAACACCTGTGGTCATAAAGCGCAGTGGTGAAGTATATTGCACGCCAGCGGTGATAGATTAGAGTTAGCAGGGCGCCGCTCCTTGGGGAAAAAAAAAAAAAAAAAAGCAATTCCAGCGTGGTGGAATCAAACACAAATTTTAGGGGTATGAATTCAACACCTTAATGCAGTCACTCGGATCCCCCAACGCGAAGGGCAACGCTGGATATGAAGCGAATCCCTGTGTTGCGCCACTACTCCTCCGGTGGAACGCCCCCTCCTGTGCCTCAGTTCTGGGAAGCAATACTGTCCCCGCGTAAAACGAACGATACCTACACCTGCTATTCCTGTATTTTTTAACACACGCCAACCTGCCCACCTTACTTTAAACAATCACACTAAAGCTCTTGAATATGATATCCAAAAAAAATCTGTTAAAAGAAATCACGTTCGATTGTGTAAGGTAATGAACAAATATCTGTGCTAAAAACTATTGAACCAAGCAATACTACTATACGAATGTGTGTGTGTGTGTGTGTGTGTGTGTGTGTGTGTGTGTGTGTGTGTGTGTGTGTGTGTGTGTGTGTGTGTGTGTGTGTGTGTGTGTGTGTGTGTGTGTGTGTGTGTGTGCGTAGTTCGATACCAGTGTCCACAAGCTATCTGAAGGTCGTACAAACTATGTCAAGGTATTGCTATAATTTGTGCCTTCATGCATTCACTGAGGCGTAAGTGTCAACAGCAGTTTTCACTTCTAAACACTTGCAAGACATGGGGTGTTTATGATGAATCACAGCAACCACTACACGAGCGAAACATCAAAGAAAAGAGAAACAGAAAATGTATACTTAACGATCTGTAAGCAATTAATTGTTACGTTCGTAGTCTTCAACATTTTAGCGTCGTATTTCAGTTACTTTTAAAAGACCCCATTTGAAGTAACTAATGTTTTCAATGGTTTTATTTTGATTCTTGAGATAGTTTAACAAATATCTGCATCATCAATGGAAAAACCAACCTTGAGAACTCAACTATTCATGCGTGCAATATCTGAAACATTATCATAAAAGAAAAAGCATTTGATAATAGTCATAATATTTTCAATGGAGAACTTCTTTCGTATTTGCTGTTAGTGTACAGGCAAATATAGATAAATAATACGTAAATATATATGTATGTAGGTAGGTAGGTAAATAGGTTAAGCGTGTGCATGCATGTATGTATGTATGTATATATGAATTTTCTAATTTAGTTGAGTAAAGCAATCTGGTTGTATCCCATCGATTAATACAGTTTTATTAGTTTTCTCTCAGTAAAACCGTGAGTATTTATTGCACGCGAGAGTTTTTTCCCGTTAATACATTTCATTTGTCTGGTAAGGTAAATCTGCTCATCTTTCCTCAATATTTTCATGCAATTTCTTGATGTGTCCTGTTGAAACGAACTCATTAATGTCAATTGTTTTCTTCTTTTTGCCTAAAATGCACCTACTCGTACAAATCATTACTACATTTTTTCTTTTTGTTTCCAAATGTCAAATGTCACAGTCTTCTTATAGTTAACGTTTCTCAGGCTAGGTACCTAAGAACATGTCCGCTTGTCAACGTGTTTGTTGGTTGGTTGGTTTGATAAGCGTATGGATCTATACACATGGCTGCCTGTCTGTCTATATCTAGCTTCTTGTCTTTCTGTCTGACTATCTGTATCACTACCTATCGTTGTGTATGTATGTATGTATGTATGTATTTATATAGTTATGTCTGGCTGACTAGTTGGTTGGCTTGGCCCACCCCCTCTCTCTCTCTCTCTCTCTCTCTCTCTCTCTCTCTCTCTCTCTCTCTCTCTCTCTCTCTCTCTGATAGTTTGCCTTTCTTTTTTTCCTTTCTCTCTATAACAACAACGTTTGCAAATTACTTTTCATAAAAAGATAAAATAAAAAAAAACGAGAACTGTCTGTAAATAAAAGAAAGGCCAGCCTCCCTCCCTCCTCCCTTCCCCCCACCAATCGTCCTCCGGTGCTTCCGTGAATATTGTCTTGAAAATTATATTCTTTGTTTCGAGTCAATTTGTGGGAAGTCTTTTGTCCAGACTTCACCTTGGGCCTTTAAGGAGAGAGAGAGAGAGAGAGAGAGAGAGAGAGAGAGAGAGAGAGAGAGAGAGAGAGAGAGAGAGAGAGAGAGAGAGAGAGAGAGAGAGAGAGAGAGAGAGAGAGAGAGAGAGAAATGCCAAGGCTCCAACAAGTTAATGAGGTTTCCCAGAATAGGAAGCTTCGAAAAGGATTTCAAGTTCGTGGAGCTTTTCAAATTCAAATAAGAAGCTCCGCATTGTCGAAGCTCCTCTCTCTCTCTCTCTCTCTCTCTCTCTCTCTCTCTCTATTCGGTCGCCGCCACCAAGCTGCCAACAATCGCTATTAATTATTTTCAATACGGGGAAAGTTAGTAACCGCTCACACGTCCAGACTCCAGACATATGACCAATAGTACGCCGTGCGCCGCCTTGGACTTGATTATAAGAGCTCAGCGAGGCGTTATCTTGTGGTCACGGTTTATTGTGTTCTCTACTTCTCTTCCTGTTTACTTTTCTGATTTCACTTTTCTTCTTTACTTTTTTTCTCTTGTCCTTATTGTGTGTTTCATGTTTTCCCTTTTCTCTTCTCATTACTTCGTATTTCTTCTTTTCTCATTCCGTTTTCATTTTATGTAGAGTAACACATATATAAGGTTTACGTAAGTCGTACAACTCCTACTCCTGATTACTATTGTTTCACCAAGTTTGACGTCCGGGTAAGGTAATGCTGTGCCACTCACTGGTGTTCTCCCTTGCTGATTGGCCAACTCAGTCTGTATTTCCTTCGCTCTCTTTTGAAAGGTGTGGCAGGATAACGTTGTATTTCCACTAAAACCGTTAGTTAATTGCAAGGTATCGGGTTATACAAATAAAGACCATGTGGTATTTTACAAGTAAATGTTTTGAAAAGAATAAGGTAAATTTACCGCACGTTTGAAAACACTGCTAGGCTGCATGGACCAATCAGCGAATGATAGCATTAGCCAATACCAATTCTAGAAATGCTACAATGTCCGTGTTCTCAAGTGGCTAAATTGCTATGAAATCTCATAAAACAGATAAACGGCCTATATTCTACAGTTCCCTGTCCTTTTTTATTTTATATTCTCTCTCTCTCTCTCTCTCTCTCTCTCTCTCTCTCTCTCTCTCTCTCTCTCTCTCTCTCTCTCTCTCTCTCTCTCTCTGATCTATTCGTTCTTCCTAGTAAAATTAAACGGGATTCTTTCAGAGAGACTTGGTAAACGGTAGAAGAAAGCAGCGTCTATCTATATATACGCTGCCTCTATTGCTGACCTTCCCTCTCCCTCTGAGTCTTCGCCTTTACTGCCCAACACCTCCTACTTTAGGCTGGTCAGTGTAGCTTGTCAGAAATAGCCCCGTAAAGATCAGTGAGTTCCAACGACAAGTTGTAGTGAGAAATCAAGTTGAAAAGTTATAGTGAAAGGTTACGATAGGACGTAACGATAGAACGATAAAAATATACCATGAGAAGTTATAATGAGAGGTTATGATTATAAGTTACAGGGAGAATGCTATGATAAGAAGTTGAATGGAAAGGTTTCGAAGACAAAAGATTACAATGAGAGATTACAATGAGGTTACAATGAAAGATTATAAAATGTAAGTTACAATAAGTAGACACGAAAATCTTTCCTGGCGAGAAAAATTGCTTTACTCTTCACTCCATACTCGAAGCAAAAATAAGAAATTTTTTTTTTAAATATTATGAAGGTCATTTATGACGTCATAATTTCGATATTTCGAGTCTTATCGAGTATTCTTGAATTATGCAACCATTATTAAATCTGAAGTACTGATTGAAATATGCCACCTATTGTATGGAATAAGCTAGGGGAGGTATTATACAATCTTTTACCTCTTGGAGTTTCGTTGCAACAGTAACCCCTGACTCAAGCGGCCCCCATTGTGGTCATCCAACTCTCACTCTCACTCTCCCTTTCTAGCTCTCGGTTCCTTTGAACATTGTTATATGTAAGTTGTATGTTGTATGTTATCTCTTTCTTCCCAAGTGGTGTCGTATTTTTGTCATGCGATCATTTTAATCTTGAAAACATCCTTGAAATACCTTATAACTTCCATTAAAGGCTGCTAAAAGTATTAGTGATAAAATCCTAAGACGTTTGAATACATTTGGGCACCATAATTCCTCTATTTCTACGTATAGGTCTTTCTTAAATTTAATCAATTACTGGAGTACAAGTGTAAGGAATAAATTATTAGAGATGCTACTTGCAGCACGAGACGGGATGGAGTAGAGCAAACGTTTCAGTGTCTGTAGCTTTATTCCCCTCATCAACTCATCTAGGAATTGGTATGATAATGAATCAATGAGTGTCATTCTGTGATCAGCAGTCAAACATAATCTGGTATTGCTTCATAACATCTTTTAAACTGCTTCCTCTATAGACTGAAGGACACCAGGTGATGGAAAAATGTGTGAAAGTGAGGGAAGAGGGGCGGTGATATTGCTTCATAACATTCTCTACAGTAAATGCTCTTCTGTAAACAGGAGGACACAAAGTTATCAGAAAAGTATAAGACGATGAAGAGGGTCGAGGACATTATTGTGACGACATATACCAAATAATCGAAGGAAATTCAAAGCAATAACTCTTCTATTGCATTATATCTGGTATTTCTGAGCAACCTTATCGAGAAGAACAAAAAAAAGGAGCAACTCGACCACTTCTTTTGTTATCAGTAATGCCTCACAATATTATGTTCCACACTTCCACACCATTTTCAGAGCGGATAGTTGTCTAGAAGATTATGTCGAGTTGATAGATGGAGGAATTGAGTTTCTGAGACATTGAACACTACTACGTTTTCTCTGCGCCAATTAGAAATCTTAAAAAGTTCAGAAGTCAGGCGTCCTGTGGCGTCCCTGCGTGACATGTTGACTTCCTGAAGGGTTGGTTGTCTATGAAAAGACGTGGAAAGGTGTAAGGCGGTATCATCAGCGTAAGAGTGGAAATGGTAAGAAGTTTGGTCAAGAAGATCATTAATGGATAATAGGAAGAGAGTGGGTGACAGGATAGAACCCTGAGGAACACAACTGTTAATAGATTTAGGAAAAGAACAGCGTCCGTCTACGAGTACCACGGCAGCAATAAAACGGTAGGAGAGAAAACTTGAGATAAAGTTGCAGAGAGAAGGATAGAAACCGTAGAGGGGTAGTTTTGAGATTAAAAGTTTGTGCCAGATCCCATCAAGAGCTTTTGATATGTCTAACGCGACACCAAAAGTTTCACCGAAATCTCTAAAAAAGAATGACAGACTCAGTAAGGAAAGCCAGAAAATCTACAGTCGAGCTGCCTTGGCGGAAGCCATACTGGCGATCAGATAGAAAACTGTGAAATGACAATTGTTTAAGAATCTTCCTATTGAGGATAGATTTAAAAACTTTAGACAAGCAAGAGATTAAACCTATAGGGCGGTAGTTTGAAGGATTAGAACGGTCACCCTTTTTAGGAACAGGTTGACTGTAAGCAAACTTCAAGCAAGAAGTAAAGGTTGAAGTCGATAGACAGAGTTGGAAGAGTTTGGCCAGGCAAGGTGCAAGCACGGAGGCACAGTTTTTGAGAACGATAGGAGGGACCTCATCAGGTCCATAAGCCTTTCGAGGATTTAGACCAGCGAGGGCATAGAAAACATTATTACGAAGAATTTTATTTGATGGCATGAAATAGTCAGAGGGAGGTTTGAGAGAAGAGTTCATCTTTAGAGATAGAAGTGATGGCAGTGGTGCCATCAGGATGAAATGAAGGAGGGAAAGATGAAGAACAAAAGTTATTGGAGATGTTTTTGGCCAGATGCTATAAGTCTCGAGGGGAGTTTGGGTTTGAAAGATTTTGACGTTTTCTATTTATGAAGGAGTGTTTAGCAAGTTGAATAACAGACTTGGCATGATTCCGAGGAGAAATATAAAGTTGGTGAGATTTAGGAGATGGAAGGCTCAAGTACCTTTTGTG
Organism: Portunus trituberculatus; assembly: GCF_017591435.1. Classification (NCBI taxonomy): domain Eukaryota; kingdom Metazoa; phylum Arthropoda; class Malacostraca; order Decapoda; family Portunidae; genus Portunus; species Portunus trituberculatus. The sequence goes on along the minus strand of NC_059269.1, from coordinate 8,556,846 downwards.
GCCAACCTCTCTATCATGCATAACACAAGAACAGGCTGTGTTAAACCAAGGTTTAGAAGATTTAGGTTGAGAAAAAGAATGAGGAATGTACGCCTCCATGCCAGACACTAACACCTCTATTATGCGTTCAGCACACAGAGATAGGTCCCTGACACGGAAACAATAATCATTCCAGGGAAAATCATCATAATATCTCCTCAGATCCCCCCAACTGGCAGAGGCAAAACGCCAGAGGCACTTCCCCTTGGGGGATCCTGAGGAGGGATTGGAGAAATGGGACAAGATACAGATATGAGGTTGTGATCGGAGGAACCTAACGGAGAAGAGAGGGTAACATCATAAGTAGAAGGATTAGAGGTAAGGAAATAGGTCAAGAATGTTGGGAGCATCTCCAAGACGGTCGAGTAGGGTGTTGCACCAGTTGCTCTAGGCCATGTATGATAACAAAGTTGAAAGCTAGTTCACCAGGATGGTCAGCGAAGGGAGAGGAAAGCCAAAGCTGGTGGTGAACATTGAAATTTCCAAGGATGGAGATCTCCTCGAAAGGATATAGAGACAAAATGTGCTCCACTTTAGAAGTTAAATAGTCAGAGAATTTACTATAGCCAGAGGAGTTAGGAGAGAGACAGACAGAGCAGATAAATTTAGTTAGAGAGTGACTCTTGAGTCGAAGCCAAATGGTGGAACACTCGGATGATTCAAGAGCGTGGGCACGAGAGCAAGTCAAGTTGTTGCGCACAAAGACACAACATCCAACTTTGGAGCGAAAATGAGGATAGAGCAACTAGGAGAGGACAGAAAAGGGGCTACTGTCAGTTGCCTCAGACACCTGTGTTTCGTTGAGAAAAAGAAGATGAGGTTTAACAGAGGAGAGGTGGTGTTCTACAAATTGAAAATTAGATCTAAGACCGCGAATATTGGAGATAGTGAAGAAAAAGTTGAAAGGGGTGTCAAGATATTTTCGGTTGATACCGATATAGCAGTCCTACCTGGAGACATTTATAGTTGCAAACGATCACCATGCTGTCCTTCTGCCTTGTCGTCACCATCATTCTATAAAAGATTACATTCATCAAAATCATCTCCAATTCAATGCATCCTAACAAGCTCAAATTTCAACCATACTAATTTTCACTTTCAGCCACTTCAAGACATAACCACCAGTTCCTATTTCAGTCAAGTTAGTCATGCCATTCAGTTCCAAATATGCACCAGTTTGAGACATAATAAACCTGTTCCAGTTTCAGTAAGTTCCGCATCTATCAATAACTTCCAATTCCAAATGCGTCAATCAGTGTCAATGTAGACCAGTTCCAGACCTATTAACTATCTACATTTTCCATCTATTTTAGTCATACCATTCAATTCCACTTTTCATCATACCAGTTTCAGACGCACCAATCACTCACTCACAGTAGATCCAGATTCACGCATAAAAATCCTTTCACTATCTACCCTATATGAATGTATGCTGAAGTGGTTACCGAGCTTATAATACCAGTACGTGCGCCTTCTCCACTTCCCGCCCCTAGATGTGACAGGACGAACATGTGTAGAGAGGAGGACATGTTGGAGGGGGCGGGGTACATAAAGGTGAAAGGTAATGATAAGGAGGATGTGTCTCATGATCACCTAAGCGTCAAACTGATGATGCATGTGCGTGCGCGCCTACTCACACCGTTTACTTGTTTATTACTACTGTTGTTGTTGGAAGATTTTTTGGAGGGAGGTTGAAGTGAAAAGAGACCGAGGTGTTCCTCTAAAGAAGCATCAGCGAAACTCGTCGGGAATAAACTCGCCCATAATATCTGTCTCTTTTCACTTTTCCTCCTCCACTACTGTTGTTACTACTACTGTTTTTTTTTTCTTTTATGTAGATGCCACTAGCTACTATTTCATTCTTCGTGGATATGTTTAGCTTAATTTTCTTTTCTATAGTTCCTCGTCATTACAACCACTATTACCGTTGGGGAAGCGCCAGGTGCTCTTGTCCGCCAGCAACAGCAGCAGCTTTGTGTATTTAGTTGCTTATAGAGGGAGCGATGAAGTGGAGGTGGTGATGTCTTATGTAGAAATGGAAGTGTAGAGGAAGGTGTGGTTAGAGATATTTTTGAGGGTTTTCTTAGGAAGTGTGTGAGAGTAAGAGAGAGATCACCACCCATACCACCACCGACACAACCACCACCACTGACTTCACCAACTTTACCACAGCCACTCAAAGCAACAGTACAGTCAAGACCAGATATATAGTATAACCTATTGCCCTATAACAACTGCGCTTAACTTTTTCCCTCAGTTTCTCAGTTTTCAATAACCCCACAAGACCCAACACTTCATAGATATTCACTAGAGCAGAGATGACTTAAAGTGTGCATGTTCTTTGAGTACTGGTTGTATAAAGGGTTGTATGGGAGGATAAGCTGTGTATATTTAGAGGTGCTGCGTGAGAACGTTGTGCACTGGGTTGGGAATCACCGGGTGTTTTCCTCCTCACGATGTGTTACCATATCAGCTCTTTTAACTTGGAAAATATTACACAAGGATGTTATAGAGGGTTGTTTATGAGAGAGAGAGAGAGAGAGAGAGAGAGAGAGAGAGAGAGAGAGAGAGAGAGAGAGAGAGAGAGAGAGAGAGAGAGAGAGAGAGACCTTTGATCAATCTTTTTTTTATTTTATAAGGTAAAATCATTATACTAGTATTGATCAAATGACCACCGCGTATTACAGTGATATGTACAGATTTATTTATTTATTTATTTTCATTTGTGGTATATTCATAATTTTCTTTTGTTGCTGTTGTTGTTATATTATTATTATTATTATTATTATTATTATTATTATTATTATTATTATTATTACTATTATTATTATTATTACCATTATTAATCATTATCATCATCATTATCATTATCATTATCATTATTATTATTATTATCATTATTACTATTGTTATTATTATCATTATCATTATCATTAATATTATGTAGAAGTCTGCAATCAGTGGTGAGTCTAGAAGCATTAACTAAACTGGTCGATCTACGGAAACTGAGCTAAGGCAAATGACATGCTCGAGTCACCACCACAACACGTGCATCCGACAGTCTCCTCCTATAGCGGTGTGTTTACTACAGGAATCTTTCCGTAATATTTCGACACATTCAAAAATATTCGTCTAAAAATATGAGACGCAAATCTACATGATGAAGTAATGTGCGTGTGTGTGTGTGTGTGTGTGTGTGTGTGTGTGTGTGTGTGTGTGTGTGTGTGTGTGTGTGTGTGTGTGTGTAACTCCCTGTAAGTCATCACTGTCGACTTCCTCTACTTGACATTTGGAAGGCAACGTCCCAACAAAAAAAGTTAAATAAATAGAAAGCAGCCAAGATACCACTTTACAAATTTTACATAAAGAATGTTGCGAGTCTAGTATCCATTAGAATCTAGTCCAGCACTGTAATGGACGTTGACCATCGGACGGAGCGGAGAGAAGTAGTTGTCTGGTGACCAATGAAAGTGCTTAATTGCCACTGCCACATCTTTCTCCGTCTTTCTTCATCTCTCTACTTCAAGAGGAAATGTTATATAAAATATAATTTCGCTTCCTTCCTTTTGTGACACCACGTACAAACCGGTAATTTCCAGTCATGCCGTAGCGATGACCTGCATCCTTCCTTTCTTGGTACTGAGGTGAAGCGACGCTACTGTCACGGTAACTGACAAGATCTACCCATCGTATCACTATACCACACTCTAAGATTTTTTTTCTGCCCTCTGTCTCTTTGACTCCTGTCGTGTGGTTGGCATATCACCAAGCAAAGTGACATTGGGGTTTCTTTGTGTTTCCATGAGTGCTCTTGTTGTGAAAATTCAAAGTAGCTTTACCAACTAACCAGTATTGCATAAAGTGCACCGCCATCACGTGGTACAACTACATGTCGTAGAATAAAATTTAAGATTATCATTACACGTAGCCTATAGGTAGTTGTCTTTCTGCGGAAAAAGGTCGCTTGTCTGAATATTTCTCGTTTCGCTTTCTTTCTGGCAAAAATAACCGCGTATATTAAAACATTACTCCCCCTTCTGGACAAGAAATTAGTTGGCAATACATTACCAGATTTCTCCTCTCATGGAAAATATTCGTTGGTTTAAAATATTTTCCCTTTTAAATAAGAAATTTGTTGGCATTTTATATATACATGTTTTCATCCCTCTCTTAAAATATTCGACGATTAAGATTTTTTTTCCTTATTCATTGGCCATCAGTAATTTCCGTTTAGACCAAAAGACTTGTTACCTAATAAAATATTTTCTCTAAGGCAAAAAATTCATTACCTGGTTACATATTTTACCCTCGTTGTAAAATGCGAAACCTGTGATTCGCAAACATTCTTTACATATATACTGGTTTTTTTTTTTTTTTTTTTTGTTTGTTTTTCTGACGGCTTCAAGTCCCTGAGCCATAATGCACGTTGAGGACGGAGAGGCGAGGCCAAGGGTCAAGTGACGTCCACCGGCCCGCCGCCACCGCACCGATCCTTACGCCGCCACGGGTTGGAGAGGCGCTTCCTATCTTCGTCAAAGACACTCTTTTGATGGGATGGCAGAGCTTTTCCAGTCATAGAAGGTTGACTTGTAATCTGAGCTCATTTTTAAGTCGCAGAATAGCAATTATCATTTATAGAAGCAATAAAGCCTCGCCCATTGTTTGCCGGCTCATTAATTGACTTCCAGCAGAAAAGTTTCCGTGTGCGTTGAAAGGTCACGAGGAAGGGGTGTTCTCATCATCATCAGCACGACAGCACGACGGCGCGACCACAAGCCGACTACGTGCCCAGCTAGGCAACCTTCTTCCTTCCCTTCAACGCATGACTAGATCCCCATTCCTTTTTTCGGCTGCAGCGATTACGTAACAGGTCTAGTTTTTCACATATGAGAGTTCCTCTTTCTGTTAGAACACGAGAAAATAACGCATAGGTGTTTCCCTGCAATCCCATTCCAGAGTCTGAGGAAGCAAGTATGGACGGGGCGCGAGGTGTCAGACTCCAGTATTCCCACCCACAAGTCTGCTGCTGCTGCTACTCCATCCTCGGTCCTGACTGGCGACACAAACTACACGCACGCAGCTGTAATGCATTGCTGAATTGCAGCAGCAAGACATATAGTGTACATGTCTTCCCATTACTCCAGTATAAATAGGTGAAAAGTATTATCGCCACTACCACCAATGCCATCAGATAAATATTATTACCGCCGTCACCACCACCACTACCATCTAAGTATTAGTTCCACCAACCAACCAACCATCACCACCACCACCAGTGAAATATTGGCGATGGTGTTGGTGACGGTGGTGATAATGTTATTGTTGTTGATGTAGTAGTAGCGGTAGTAGTGGTGATTAAAGAAACATATGGTGGTTGAAGAGGATGCAATGGTAGTAATGATGGTGGTGATGGTGATGGTGGTTGTGGTGCAGTAATTGCTGCTGTTGGTAGTGGTGGTTGTGATGATAGAGATAGTATAGATGGTGATGATGATGGCGCCAGTAGTGTTGTTGTTTTCGGTGATAATGGTGATACAGAGAATACTGGTGGTGTTAATGTTGATGGTGGTGATAGTGGTTGTTCTGTTGATAATGATGGTGATGGTGTAAATGGTGTTGGTGTTGTTGATGGTGTTGGTGGAATTGATGTTGTTATTGGTAGTGGTGTTGGTGTTATTGGAGGTGTTTGTGTTAGTGGAGGTGATGGTGTTGGTTGTGGGTGGATGCGGGTGGAGTGCGGGGGCGGAGGGACCCATATGGCGTCGCCCGCGCCGAGGACCAAGCTCCAGGTAGGTTGACCTTCTGCGGTCTATTTTTAGCATCGGCAGCGGGAGCCTTTCGCCGCTCAGTTTTGTTTCCATGACCCTAATGTCATCCTGCCCCAGCCCCGTGACGTCAAGTCCCTCAACAAGAGCAAATTCTCTGAACGAAGTAGATTCCCGATTCAGATTGGTGAATCACATTGACGTCAGCAGCCGCCGAGCCTTCCCATTGGTGCACGGTTGCTATTGTAATCAATAGTTCGCCAGGATTCCAGCCAATAGCCGCCGTCCTTGCATTGCCTTCCAGCCCGAGCGGATGAAAGGAAGTGTGAATCGGAGCGCGTGGGAGGATGTTGTCTGCGCACTGGACAGGGATATAAAAGAGCGACGAGCGACAGGCAGCCACAGCCAGCACCAGTCGCCAGCTGAGAGGACCTGCGAGCAAGGACATATAAGAAGAGAGAAAGAGGGATACAAGACTCTTGCGGTCACCGCCTAACTTAAGAAAACCACAACAAGAAAGGAACATACTTCTGTGATTATCTAACTGAGAACAAAGTGTATTTGTAGCAAGTGCTACGAAGTAAGAAGCCAACAGTTCTGCAAGACCCAACATTTCAAGGTATGCTTTTGGTCAATTTGTATTTCTTTATTTTCCATAATACCGGACTTGTAGCGAGAACTCGAGATGAAGTTTGGATCATGTTCCAATGCTTGACTTAAGATGTGAATTTCCCTCATTTGAAATATAATTCAACGAATATTCTTCATTCCAATAGCAAAACTTTCACTCTTGCAATCACTCGAGTTCTAGCCTCAGTGATGGTTTCAGTTGAATTTATAGTCATAGAAATTGTTATGTTTATAATGAATAGAGAAGTTCATGCTTCTTGCTGAACGGAGAGCACAACAAGCATGTTGGCGGCGTGTAGGCGTGATGGTCACTCTTAAGGAACATGGATGGATCTCCAACTCATCACGACACCAAAGCCGATCCTCTCTCTCTCTCTCTCTCTCTCTCTCTCTCTCTCTCTCTCTCTCTCTCTCTACCATACTATACTTCTATCTATTTACAGGCAGATTTTTAGTCATGACAAGGAGATTTGTACTCAAATGGACAGAAAGCAAAGCTTCCCTCAGTGGCTCATGAGTCGCCGGCCATCAGCGTGTATGCCTGCGTGGCCAGTTTGGGGGCTGGTGGGCATCCGTGTCATGACCTTAATACCGGAGTTGGAAGTGAAGGAGGGAGGTCTATTTTTACTTCCTCTTCCAGTCCCCGGGAACATTGTTAGGCGGGACCAGCCAAAAATAGCACGTGGCAACAGTAGCACGGGAAGACATCAATACTGCTCTTGGATTCGAGACGCGAGGAACCAACCCAAACTTGATTTTACATCCACTCATGACAGCTGTTGTTGCTGCTGATGGTGGTGGTAGTGTTGGTGATGTGGTGCTAGTACTTGTTGCTCCTACACGTATACACTGGGGCAGGAAATACGTTTTTCCCTTTCATATCATCTCTAGTCTGAACATTCCCACGAACATCCTAGTGAGGGCCAAGAGAGTTGCTGTTGTTTCTTCTTCTTTCAAGTTCCTTTATGATACTTTTCCGTGCCACACATTTTGGATCTTCACAAGCTGGTTCTAAATCCTTAGCGGTGACTGTGACGTAGACAGGTGGAAAAAATACTCTCCTTACCTAAGTGACACCTGCGTATCTGTGACGATGAGAAATTAATGAGGTCTTCTTGGTGTCTCTATAGATGGAGGCCATGAGGGTGGTGACGTCATTCCTCATGCTGACCGTGACGGGGCCCAGCCTAGCCTACCCCTACACCCGAGGGACTGGTGGGAGGAGCAGTGGGTGGGGGCGTGATGCAGGTCTCGTCGACTACCTTGGAGGGTACCCGATGGACGACCAATACGCCGTGCCTGAGTACGACTCCACCACCCGCTACACCTACGCGGCCCAGCGACCCAGAATAAACAAGGTAAGACGAGAGAGAGAGAGAGAGAGAGAGAGAGAGAGAGAGAGAGAGAGAGAGAGAGAGAGAGAGAGAGAGAGAGAGAATCTACAAGCACAAATGACGTTCATGCCTTCTATCTACTTCAGGAGGCTGTGGCGGCGTGGCTCAATGCTGCCTTGGACGACTACATCCTCAATTACGACACGTACAGTGACGATGATGGCACCTGGTACAACGAAATGGCCACCGACGGCATGCTAGAGCCAAACCCCAACGACGACTCCCCAATGATGCAGCTGTTCTTCAATAACCAGCACAGCCAGCACTCCGGCAGGTGAGCTGAGTGCTGAATCGTCTCGTCATTCACTTCCTATCACCACAAACCCTTCACATTCCGAGATTGCTTTCAACTTCATTACCTCGCCTCCTTCTTCCTCACACACACACACACACACACACACACACACACACACACACGGGCAGTTCTACTTTTTCATCACTCAAAATTTATACTGGCTGATAGTTTTCCCAATAGTGCATTCTCTCATGACAATACTGAATGGTGCCCCAGCTGAACAACGTGGGACTGTTGCGTAGTTCTGCCCCATACAGATACTCATTGGAGGACTTGGAGAACATGGAGCGCAAGGCCAAAATGGAGGACAACACGGAGAACCAGCTACACGCTCTCATGGGCAAGACAATCAGGAAGAAGTCCACCATGCCAGTGCTCGGCAGCCGCATGTCTGTGGCAGGAAGCATTCTGGGCCAGGGGCAGAAGGAGGAAGCATATGACATTCCCGCCACTTCAGTCAGGCGACCTGTCTTCGCACGCACCATCACCACTCAACCCGAAGACGATAAGGTAGGTAAAGCAACAGTCACCAGGTTCATGTGTGGATTGTCACGTTAAATCATGAGAAATGTATGAATCATTTAACTCAATCAACTAAGCTCTTCACCTGTTTTTTGTTGCTCCTTCAGAGAGAAGCCACTAAGAAGCAACAGAAGCAGGTACAAGTCGACACAAGCGTGAGGACGACACAAAAGCCCGAGGAGAAGAAGGCGTCAGTCAGCGAAGCTCCCACCGGCACCAACAACAACGAGGTGACGAGCAGCGACACAGCGCCCTCTCCCAAGAGCAGTGTGCAGTCTGCGACGACCTCACAGTTCCTGAGAAGCCATTACGAGACGCTCAAGAAGTTCCTGGACCGTGAGCGTGAGGCGCGAAGGGTGAGTAATGCTGACCTTACTTGTTGAGAGAGAGAGAGAGAGAGAGAGAGAGAGAGAGAGAGAGAGAGAGAGAGAGAGAGAGAGAGAGAGAGAGAGAGAGAGAGATTAACACGTTTTTATTATCGCCACAAATACACTAACATCGCACTTTCATTCCCACTATGTTTTAGCGCTTTCCCTTAATGTTATATCCTCTGATCCGCAACCAATCTACTTACAATTCTTGATAACTAATGAACTTAAATTAGACTGGAGTCCTTCAGAGTGAGAAGAAGCATTAAACACACCATAAATTTAGTATGTAATTAACTATTAACCAAGTCACACAACACAGACCAACAGATAAGCAGAACCTTGAAGTCATGAACCACACCTGACTCACTGTTTACGCACTACAGCAGCATAAGACGCATTTATTAGTTCATCATTCACTGAGCCTTTGTATTGCAATCAGTACTCAACTCGAAGGCTCCAGTATATATATATCTGGTTTTTCCTATCTTGTAACCTTAAGGAACGCGATTTTGACTCCCCATTTGCTAAAGGCATCACATTAAAACGAGCCACCAGATCAATCTATCTATATATCTATCTAGCTATGCGTCTGTCTATCTATCTATTTACCTACGTACCTAACTGTCTATCAATCTACAACTATCTATGACCTATATATTTACCTATCTACCTATCGATCAATCTATTGTTCTCCACACGTTCTTAGTCCTCGAATGAGTTCTATATCTGGCATACCAACACGACTGAATCTCTTTTATAATTCCTAACCCTGATAACAGAGTCTGACGTCAGTGTGCTATCGTCTCTCTCTCTCTCTCTCTCTCTCTCTCTCTCTCTCTCTCTCTCTCTCTCTCTCTCTCTCGTTTGGGTCGATGGGGTGTAAGTTATTCTGTTTCAATCCATCACCAAGCGGTAGACACGTTTTGCTGTTATGATTCCTGTTCATCACTCGCCACAATCCAGGATGGACTCCCTTTGTTTACGATTTACTTTGACATGCTTGAAGGTTCGCTTTGAAAACCCTTAAATTAGCCTACAGTAATACAAACAAAAAAAAGCTATCAAAAGTCCTCGTTTATTTTTTTTTTTTTTTTCTTCTACTAAAACGATCATTTGTTTATTTTTTTCATTATCGAATTTCACGTGCATTATTTGACGTGTCTCTTTGTTCAGTGCTCCTTTCCTCATTTCCTTCTTCTTCTTCTTTTACTAAAACGATAATTTGCGGCCTTTTCCTTAACGAATTTCACTTCAAGTCCCTAGCGTGTTTCAGTAAAGTTTATAAAAAAGACTGGCGTGCATGCTTCCACTTAGCCTTTGTGTCGTGGAGGCGCGAAAGGTGAACCGTGTCAGTCCGCAGTGCCTGGCGCCGTGTGGGGTGACACGTCTGTCAAGACCTCGTGGGGAAGCAGCCTTGTGCCGCCCGATATTGATCCAGCGTGTCACGGCGAGCTGGCGGGAGTCTCAAGAATGTATACAGACTGAGCCTTTCATGTGTCCCTCTTCAGAAAGAGATGCTATATTTAAAAAAAAAAAAAAAAAAACATTTTATACCGACTAATTTCCTCGTTTCACAATTGCGTCAAGCACGATACAAAAAATACTAAAATGATAGAGAAGATCAAAAGAAATGTACAGGCGGAAGCGTATAACCGTTCCAGGATGTGGAGCACCGGTATACATGGCGACATTTGCCAGATAG